>NW_019727117.1:94043-165180 GCF_002891405.2 Cryptotermes secundus | reverse complement strand
GTATAGCGACTGGCTACGGGCTGGACGTGAGGAGCCGGGATAGCGCAGTCAGTATAGCGACTGGCTACGGGCTGGACGTGAGGAGCCGGGATAGCGCAGTCAGTATAGCGACTGGCTACGGGCTGGACGTGACGAGCCGGGATAGCATAGTCAGTATAGGGACTGGCTACGGCTACGGCTACGGCTACACTTCTTTTCAACTCACCATTCGTCAGTCATACAGTTCGATGACAACATTATCTGGCTACTGGCTGCATCGTAAACTGACCCACAAAAATGGTTGGTTGCAGAGATATTGTGGTCAGGCGAACCAGGGTGGCTGTTATCAGAGCCGAAGTTAAGTTGCCTGGTCTTTCATCAGACGCAAAGAATAACGATAAAAATGAGTAAATATAAAAAAGGTGCGCCCAAAAGATGCACCTGGATATTAATCCGAAATCAGAAAGACTTGTTTCGGATGACTTCATGAACCAGTTCTCAACAAACGTGAAACCTTGATTGCTGAAATCACCAGACTTTTTCACGTGGTCATAAACTGCAAACTGCAGATAAAGAAATCGAAATACCGCGGATGGCTAAACTTATACATGGCAATCCGCGACTGGCCAGGGATTGCTGTATTCCTTAAGGAAACGAACTGAGTCGACACCGACGATTCGTTCATTGGTTGGTGGATAATGTTCTGAAGCATGTTAAGTCCGTGGGGTTCAAGCAAAACATCGAGTTACTTGTCCACGGATTTCCTTTGCAGCGAGGATTAATTACTCATTCCAGAAGATAACGCGTTGTCTATTCGTATCCGTTAACGCAACAACTCAAGCGATCATAAACTGAAGAGTTATAAAGGTAAAGCTATCCCTGTAACAGGCCGTGTAGGCGCATAGGGTTGTGAGACGTTGAGGCTCCCACATTTTCTAGACAGTCGGCTCACAGATGGCGGTGAGCTCGTCAACCATGCCATCGCCCGCCCTTTACCTCTCAGGAAGATTCTTGCTACTTATTTTTGTTAGAGGTTGAGTCGGCCCCAGGGTCATAGTGCGGTAGTGAGGATTGGGTCAATTGAAAAATCCAGTGACCTCATCGGGAATCGATCCCTCGACCTTCCGGTTTGTAACATCGTGCCTCAACCATCTGTGCTGCCGCATGTTCCTGAAGATACGTATGCATGTGAACATGCACTCCATTTACATCTCGGCGTGACACGTTCATATATGCTCGCTATCTGCGTTCTGTTCCACGTATTGGGTTTATCTATGGGGTCCTCGCATGCTTATCAGATTTCAGATACGGAGATTGATGAATATCATGAAGTTATTTGTTTACATTATGCCATGTGTTTTTTCAGATGTAGCATAGGCCTGTCGGTGCGTTAGCATTCATCGGGGGAATGGAATAACTTGTATATGTCCCGTTAGGTGTAGTAGTATTCTCCTAGGCTATCGCCGTCTTCCGCAGGTATCGTTTTTCGTTTGGTTAATAATTTTAGTACGCAATTGGAGTATAGTCGATATGCCGTTAAATTTACATTGGAATGTCTTTTATGGAAGTCAGGACCGGCGCGAGCAGAAATTCCGCCCCAGGAGACGAGATTTCTTGCTGTTCCTCCCCCATCCGCATTAAAAGTAAGCCAAATTTTTCATAGCCTCGTCTATTATAGCGGAAATAAGCCTGGACTGACAGAGGCCTTGTATATACAGACAGTTGGTAATAAGTAAAATGCAAGTAATTGTACATATTGTACATACAGGTATTGACAGTTGACTAGTACTGCTGACTGTGACTGAGAAACAACAGACCCGTCCACTCGTCAGGGAGGGCGCCCCACGTGGACCGGACAGTATTCCCTTAGTGGGGGGTGGAGTCCTACTGGGTCCACTCGGCACGGCGGCCACTGATTGACCTATTATAGCCTGCCCCTGGTGATTATGATGATGGAGAATTTGGTGGAATGAAGATTGGCAGGGGAAACCGAAGTACTCTGAGATTAACGTCATGTACAAGCGAACCCCAATTTAAGAACATAATGTTTCTTTGAAATATGTTCGTAAGTTGAACTTTTTTTTATATCGTTAAATTTAGTAAAATGTTCATAAGCACGAGATTCTGGGTTCGTTAAATGAATTGGGAGTCGTAATTTATTAGCCCGTGCAGTGTTCATAGTTCGTTTCGTGAAAGTTAGTAAGTAGAGGTTCGTCTGTGTTTCAGGAATATACCGACTTGTCGATGGAAGACGCTGCATTTGTCTTCAGTGTTAAGAAGTGTGTAGGGGGAGAAATCTGTTGGATTGTGTGTGCTGGTTGCGAGGGATGTGGTCAAGGGAAGGAGGAGAGGGGTTGGAGCCCGGTCTGGGCCAATCGGGCCAAAACCAAAACAATCATTTTACGGCCATAGTATTATTCTTTATCACAAGATGAAACAGACACACAGACAGCAAGGTGATCTCATAAGCTTCCTTTCGTTTCTTCAGCATGAGGAAATAGGGCTGAAAAGGACTGTCCTTTGCGGGGCCCCTACAGGCGGTAGTGGAATCTTGACCGGGGCACCACATGTACAAAAAAAAAAAAAAACTTTTACCCCATTCCTTCGAGGCAAATGCCAGGATAGCATCGTGTTAAGGCCACAGCCGCTTCCATTCAGATCCTTCGCAGTTCTTGTACAATCCTATCATCGATGCTGTATATTGTAGGTACTGACATAGTCCATAAATAAACCACTAAAAAGGACGTAACATCGTGAAAAGGAATGTGTACTATAGAGTCATGTGAAGATCATACAGTTGTGTTGGTGACAAGCCGAGCAGGTTGGTCATAGTCAGTGTTACTTTACGACTGGCGGTTTATCGCCAATTAGTTCGCCTTGGCGTCAAGCCCCAAGAGACCGAACGACCAGCGGTCGCAGTCCTTATGTAACAACCTCTCTAAGGAGAGGACGGGCCTGCCGTTTACAATTGCTGCTGGGCTTCGTCAACGCAGTCATTCACGGGTCCGAATCTCGCGGGACTCATGACCGTATTTTACGGCCTTAGATTCGAGATTCCCCTAACCTCGGGGGCCAGGTCCCCGTATTTTATGACCCCAGGAACATGGTGGCCAGTTATACCCCTCGGCACTAGGGTTTCGTTTTCGTCACCTCCTACGACTCGCAGGGCTTCCACACGGAGGAGCAGGTTGGTATAGCAGTAACACTGAAGAACTGTATTCGGGATGAACTGACTTGAGAACTTGGCTGGATCATCGGCTATTCTGAATGACGTTTGTCTTGGTTTTCTCAGATCGTCGATTATGCTTCCTTAAAAACACTTTGCAGTTCATTATCCACCAATTATCCAACCATTAAAAGCTACGAATTTCGAGATACTGAGAGCATCGTAACACAAATCACAAAATAAGTAGATTTAGTGTAGTTATTAATAATTAGCTGTTTCCATGACGGAATGTCCAGTGTCCTGTCAGCGGTGCCACCATTCTTTCCTAACGTAGAGCCTCCGGAGCTTGAAGCTGACCAGTCATCTCCATTTAGGGCCGAGCTTAAATTTCGTGCACGTATGCTACCACTCCCCTATACGCCAATATGGTGTGGTGCTTAATTAATGGATCAGTTAAGATTATTTAATTGTGCAGGAAATAAATTGTACGTGTGAGTTCATAACTTGTGCTCGGCGTTTCTGTGAATGTGGTTAAGTCACCGACCTCTGTTCCAGACCATCTCTTCCTAGCTGCCCACACTTTCAAGATACCCCTCTGCTTAAACTTCCTGTCTGACTGCGTTTGGTCTGGTCAGTTTGATTCGTCTTTATTTCCAAGAGGCACCGTCTCCAACCAAGTCAGGGAAGTTGTCGCCCCATCCCTTTCCCCACCTGGAATTAAATACCGCCATTATACCGTCCTCGCACCCTCATTCCCACCCAGTGCCTGCGGAGTATCCCAGGAATACTCGCTAAAGTGCTGTCGCGGCTCGGCTAAAACACCCCGCCCTGCATCGCCTTGTTTTCACTGACCACCAGCCCACCGCACCACCTTTTTACCCTGGAACGCCCTGCATACAGTTCGGTGCTGGCATCCCCGTGAATATTAATCACATTCACAATTCCACGCTTACATAATATGAAGTAGTGGGGACATTGTACAGCAGAAGGTGCCGTTTCCGTTCACAAAGCCTCTGCAGTACCGTGGAAATGTATATGCATGCAAACATAAACGCAGATTGAAACAAAGCTCGCCATGATATGATTCCTCCTCAAAAGCGTATGTTCTGTGATATTTAGTTCTCAAAATGTACGTCTCCAGCAAATAGCGCAAGCTTTCGGATTGTCAAATCTAAAGGGGCCTCGTAGTTACATTAGGCGTTCGAAGCGCCTTCCGTCCATTTCAAGGGAGACACGGCTGAACATGCTGTTATTGCTTGAAGTCTCGCCAGGAGATTTTCGTGCTTCTAAAAGCTGTTGTTTACAGTGCCATATAGACATAGTACTACAACATAACGCCTCTGTCACGGGGGACTGTTCGTCAGAAAGTGCGTTCTGTTTTTGCAAATCCTTGTAGTAGCTGAGCAACTGGTGGCTTGTCAATGAGGATGCGGTCCCATGAAATTAATATGTCAAGCATGAGGGTAGGGGGTAAGAGTTATCCCTGTGCTTAAATGATTAAGCACTACGCCACTAAGACGTAAGTGGGAGTGGATGTGTATACCCGCATTTTGTTGACCTCGGTACTGCTTGGAGGTGAGTGCTCAGCTTCACGCCTAGGCCGCTTTACCTCCAGGGAAATGACCCCCGGTGCCCAGTGGATAGGAGGCTGGTGGGTCCCAGAGCCTGTCTGGACGACGGAGAAATGAAAATTCTTGCCCCCACCGGGACTCGAACTCCGGCCCCTTGGTCCTCCAGCCCGTAGGCAGTCGCTATACCGACTGCGCTAACCCGGCTCTCGTTAAGCATGTGGGTAAGGAATTAAAAGAGTTGTCCTCGACGCAGAAAAGCACAAAACGCCGTACGAGATTGGACAAGGCTGCCGTTTGAAATTCCGTGGATATGCGTTGAGTGTTTTCAGATATGAAACGGACGGAATAATGCGCACCGTCTTCTCAGTTGTTTTATATACTTCCTGCGAAGAATCCAGAGCAAGGCAGTTAGCATGTGGTATTTTCAGTAACATGTCCGTAATAGCAGAGAGCACATAAGCCCTAAAGTTAGTACCGATTCAGAGTGTCACAACTCGATTTCTCATGTACGTGGATCGTATCTGGCTATCAGCATTTTCTGTGCATTAGTCGCTTTGGTGCAGTTACTCAGAGCTGAGCTATGCATCACTCACGGAAGGCCGTAATGGGTGAGAGGTATTCCATATACGAGGTGCTATCAGAAAGTTTCCGGACTAGATAACAAAATAAATGCTTGTTTAAGTTACTCAGTTTTGTTTGCCACCTCCATCAAAATAGTCTCCTTGTGAACGTATATAGCGATCCTGTCGTTTTTTCCCACACTTCAAAAGCACCGTGGAAGTCATTTTCGTTAATGCCGTCTACTGCTTGCGAATCCCTTTGGATGTCGGTGTTTCAAAACGTCGGCCTTTCAGTTTCCTTTCAATTTGGGAAAGAAAGCGAAATCACGAGGGGCTAAGTCCGGTGAGTAGGGAGGATGGGGAACAATAACCATGATGTTAGTCACAAACTCTGTTCTTTTCAGAGACATGTGGGCGGGCGCGTTGTGATGAAGGAGCAATGTGGCGCATGTTCAAATTTTCTGTTAAAATCTCCAGGCAAACTGGTCCCAACGGTGTTTGCGAGCTCATCGATTGTTCGGCGACGGTCTTCGTTGATGAGTTCTCGAGTTTGTCAACATTTTCTGTCGTTTTGGCGGTGCTTGGTCGCGCTGAACGTTTGTCATCTTCAGCTGATAATCGACCGGCCTTGAAACGTGAATGCCATTCAAAAACCGCTGTCTGGCTTAAAGATTGTTCTCCAAAAGCCTCACGAAGCATTTCAGCGGTTTCGGTAGCGGTTTTACAGAGCTGCACGCCAAACTGATGCATACACATTACTCGAGTTTGCCATCCATCGCAGAAAAAAGCGCAACACGAAGTCGAAAAAACACTCTTGTTAAAACAGTGCTTGTTCACAGCGCGGTGTCACGTGGCAGACTGATGCAATAGGCTTGCGGAAGTGTGACCTTGGCCTCCCATCTCATCTTTCACCGAGGCACGTACAACAACAGTCCGGGAGCTTTCGGATACCACCTCAGTCTCGATACACCGTCTACGCCAGGGTCTTAGCAAGTCGTGTGGATCCATAGTAAAACATTTTAAGATAATTCTCAGTTGATTCATCTTGTTAAATTTGTTAGTATTTTTAAAGACGTAGATCAGCTACGCGTAGAACAGTGTTTCTGAACCTCCGGGCCGCTGCCGTGTACCTGGCCATGGCATCAATCATACGGGACCCTCTCTTATAAAAATATAAGTTACCGGGCCGCGGTCTCACAGAGGTTGAGAACGACTGGCGTATAATGTGGCAAGATGGTTGTAAGTCGATGCCCATATTTAGAGTAAGAAAAGCAATAAAATTGTAATTATAGTAGTTGGTTGACTGGGCAGAATTCGAATCGCCGACATCATCACAACCTACATCTCACCTTTAACTGGCTGTATTAGCTCCACTTTGAACGTTTAGCAGCCGACGTGAGTACAGTCCTCTTTAGCTGTGTGCCAGTAATTGCTGGGTTTGTCAGTTTGCTTGCCGCTGTATACGTGTACGGATTCCTAAGTATATCCCGACCGTTGCGAATATTCTTAAAAATGTGTCAAGAAAAGTCTTGTCAGTTAAAAACGAGCAGTGGCCTAAATGTACAAGTATAGTCATCACCCGAGACGTAGTGTGTATGAAATGTACCACAGACAATTGTGTAATGGATCACGGTTGTTTAAACCCTTTTCAGAATATGCCATGCCTTACTTTGAATACGCGTTGCTTCAACCTTTTACATGAGGCACGTTGTCTGTAGTCTAGCTCAGTGATTGTTGTTGTCGTTTGGTGATCTTAGTTCCTAGGGACGGTTTTGTGGTTCTTTGCTGAATTGAATTAAGATAACATATACAAAAACTCCGTGGCTTTAGTCCGCAAGCGAACTATACCGACCGAGCGACCGCCACTCGTCGGCGAAGTTATAACGTATGATGTTAAAAATTCCACGAAGATTCTCTCCACCTCAGTGGTTTCGTGTGTTATGAGTCAAGAGAGTCGAAGTGAAGAAAATACTGTCACGACCCATTAAGTAACGCTTTTGTCAGTATTATTCATTCAGAATACGTAATAAATAGCCATCCGATGATGTCGCGCAGCTACCAAGCTATATCGACAACTCTTAGCCGGTGTCAGAATGTTAGTTGTCGGCGGTTTGCAGTAGTTATGACTTCAAGCGTTATATTCCGTGTTTAACCTTGAAAGGCCCTCGTTTCATTTTGAGCAAGCAGATGGCACCGAACTTCGCATCACCTCTCCTCCCACTGTTTCGTAACCATGGTAACGCGTTTTCTTGTGAGCCCGTAAGTGTAACGGAGAACATAAACCAAAACATGACAGATTTCACGTTGATTTCTGGCCAGTAGGTCTCGTGCAGAAATTTAACAAGACTGTAGAATTATGCAATGTACGCGTAAGAGGTGCGTTCTGCAGATGGAACTATGTGAAGGACATGCTGTGTACGAAAAGTAGCTACTATGAGAAAGGGAAGACGTATTCTGTAATTCCGGAGATGCTCTAGTTTAAATAGACTGCAAAAATAAGACGAACTCTTCCCTGAGAAACAGACATTAAATTCACGTGCAACTATTTATTTACGCTCGTAGATACTTATTCAGATCGGCCAGAAGTCGGGTTTGTAGTTTTGTGCTGATTGAATAAACTGTCCCTACTAAGTAAGATATAAAAGTCTGACGATGGTACATTATACAAATATCATGTTTCTGTATATTATCCATCATCCTGTTTCTTGTTTAACGACTGCCATGCCGGAGACGATTATGTATCCGTCTTCAGGCAAAACCTACTCGGTTGGGCCCAATCGATGGAACTAGTCCAATCTCCCGGAGACAGTGCAGTCTCCGAAACGTCGTGTTTTTAAATAAAAACAGGACGTTGGATAATGTCTAGAAACATAATTGTTCTATTGAATCTGTATTAAGGCTTTGTTGTATGCTGTTACTACGCACATTAAAAGAGAATTGTGTGTATATAGGGGTGTTAGTGTGGTTTCATATATGCTTTAAGGCGTGTTGCAATAGAATCTGCATTACAAGAATAACTTGTCTAATTTTAATGCAGTCTAAACTCGGTCTGTTTTCTTGTTATCTCTTGCTGAAACAGTTGTAGCATTTGTTTTCTTGCAGACTTGCCTATTAATCATCGAGAACAAAAGACATTGGCAGCACGATCATTATGCTCGTACTTCAATTAAATATTTATTTGCATGTGTAAAGGTAACAGGTGAAGTTTTCCCCGTGCTTAACTAGTTGAACTCTACGCCATGAAGGCGTATGGGGGAGTGGATGTATAGAACTACGTATTCTTGACCTCGTCACACTAATTGGAGGTGAGTGGTTAGCTTCACGGCCTGGCCGCTTTAACCCCAGGGAAAGATCCCCCAGTACCCATTGAATAGGAGGCCCTGTGGGCCCCGGAACTGGTCTGGACGACGTGGAGAGGAGAAAAATCTTGCCCTTAGAGGGACTCGGGCTCCGACCCCTCGGCCATCCAGCCCTAGCCAGTTTAATGCATGTAGAACTCTACATTCAGATAGCAGAAGCGTCGTTTTATCATTCTCTAGAATAGCGTATTTCGGTACTCCGACCATTGTTGAGTGTTTAATATAAAAGTTCGGAAAATTTCACATAGCGTATTTGTCTAGAACCCCACCAATGGTATCTCCACCTTATCGTGGTGGTGGGGTTTGAGAGCTCCTGAGACCCTCATAGCTATGCCGGCGGTAGCATAGCTACTGGTAGAGCCACCCATGCCGGACAGGTCAAGGGGTAGGAGCCAGACAGAGAGGGATACCCTGGTCCTCCAGGTTGGGGGTTGGGCGGGAGGCTAACGATCTCACACTGTAAAAACTACGTAAATTGTTCAGAAATCCGAGGAAAGAATAGCCGGACGGACCTATTCAAGACGACCTGGAAAATGTTTAAGAAATTTGGGTGTAAAGAACTGGAGGAATAGAAGAATGGCGAGCAATCCTGAGGAAGGCCAGGGCTCACAAAGGGCTGTCGTGCCAGTGATGATGATGATGATGATGATGATGATGATGTATTTGTCTAGAAAGCTGCAAGACTTACAGAAAAATGTACTGTGCATAATGTGTTTCATATGTTTTCTTTGCTACAGTTTACGTTTGAAAGACATTTCGGTCCAGTGAATATGCAACAAATTACGGTCGAGATACGCATAGAAACGCATGCGTGTCTTCGCGTGAAGTGTCACGTATAAACCAAAACTGAAATGTGTGTACACATTTTATTGATATGTCCAATACAATGTTCCACGAAGATGAATGTACGTAGTCAACAGAGTTGAGCGGGATTTGGAACGCGTCAAACCGAAGTACTCGGAGAAAACCTGCCCCAGCACCACTTTGTCCACCACAAATCCTACTTGACCAGACCCGGGATCGACCGGGGGCCGCCGCGCTGGGAAGCCAGCGACTAACCGCTTGAGCTGTGGCGCGGCCTCTCTGGGAACTTATCTATACGAGTATATACAAGCTTCTGCAATCGTTTTGCGCCACTTGAAACAGAGTGAACGGAAGCCTCTACGACGTTATGTAACCACTCATTCTAAAGCCATCGCCGACTTGTCGGGGAAAGTAGCATTTACGAAAGCTATTCAATTAAGGCTGTTGCTGGTTACCATGGCAACGAATCGAAGCGTAACACGTACGAACATGTTTTGCCGAATTGTTTGTGTATAACAGTATATCTGCTGTCCAAACCATGTTGCAAGGTAGTCTTATACCATGAGTAAACAACATTAAGGAGAAAAGTTCAACGAGGTCTTCGGTATTGCAGTTTCAGTCCCTACATTATAGTGAAAAGGGGCACGCGGCAGCGAAGTTGGTTGAGGCACTATGGTACAAGTAGGAAGGTCGCGGGTTCGGGTACCGGTGAGGATTTTTTCCCATTGACGGAATTGTCCCAGCCGCACTGTGGCCTGGGCTCACTCAGTCTCTAACAGAAGTGAGTACCAGGAATATTCATGGGGGGGTAAAGGGCGGCCGGCGCGTAATGCTGGCAACCTCACCACCATATGTGAGCCGTGTCTAAAGAAAATGTGGGAGCCTCGACGTGTCACAATCCTATGGGCCTCCACGGCCTGTTATAGGGATAGCTTTACTTTTTTACATTACAACGAAAATAAAAAAAAGAGTCCCAGAAGTTTCTAATGATGTAACGATTTCGTCACACTATGATGATGGAGCACTCACAAAGACGTGTGAGAGAGTAAATCACGAGTAAACAGTCTTTCGTTGCTATGCGTTGCTTCTAATATTGGAACATGAATATATAAAGTGTGTTTAGTGTTTATCGTGGGATGCGTATTTATTTATGGAGATCTGTAAGATATTTTTAAATGCTTCCAAGATGATGACAGTATAGACCAGTTCAGTGAAATCGTGTTAGAGCTCTAATCTTAAGCTACAGGATAGCACATGGTCAATTCGTGTACGAAAAAGTAACAACGGCCGTATATACGAAGGTTTGAATTCGTATCTCCATGGAAATCATAACACATTTGGTTAACTGTATCCGTACATGCTTCCTGTTAATTTTACACGCATTCAACAAAATAACACAATCTGTGTGGTTTCCATGCTGTACTGTGGTGCAAGAAAGTGGGCATGTATTGCGTATCGTATATTTTACTCTTCGCAACAATGCAATGGACCGGATTGTTTCCCTCGCTTGATACAATTCTTTTTTTTAAAGGCATTGGTCACTTCAACGCCAACCTATTGTCACGTGTAGGGGTGTCTGTTAGACAGGTTTTAAATTGATTACCGGAATTCTCGCACACGTATACAACTTGGGAGCTGGGATAGCGCAGTCGGTATAGCGCCTGGCTACTGGCTGAACGACCTAGGAGGCGGAGTTCGAGTCCCGGTAGGGGTAAGAATTTTCTCTTCTCCATGTCGTCCTTATCGGTTCTGGGGCTCACCCAGCCTCCTGTCCAGTGAGTATCAGGGGCTCTTTCCTCGTCGGTTAAACGACCCGGGAGTGAAGCTGACCGCTCACATCAAACTAGTGCCTAGGCCAAGACAACGTGGATCTGTACATCGACTCCCCATACGCCTTCACGGCATACTGCTTAATTAATTAAACAAATGGACAAGTTTTTTATACTACTTGTTGCTACACTTCAGAAACCACTGTATGACACACCATGTCTCCTCTTCTCAGTCATCTTCTACTGTCATCTCAGGAGACTTCCTCAGTTCTTTTCTCAGCTGCCTGAGATTCTCGTTATATAGCCTCAGGGCGGCCCCATCTGAAAACACCGTTTCTAAATAATTCCTCTGTTATAGAGGCGTATTTACCTCACCGTTTCATAGAAACTGTAGTTTTTCGATTGTTATGTGCGTGTTCATTTCCTCGGGAACCTGTTTACCCAGTCGTTGCCTAGCAGTGAATGTCTGCACTGGCTCCGCTGTTCCTGCTTTCAGGCGTGATGTCACTTTGTTAACATGTCTTGGCTATTACGCTTTTGTAGCAGCTGATTTCGTAGAACAGAGTTATGTGGGTAATGCTGTCCTGATTCATGAAGGCAATTTTGGGCTTGCTGTGCATCGTGCTTTAATCCACTTGAATAAGGGATGTAGCGCATGATTGCTGGGGTACACTCGCAGTTACCAATATAGTCGGACTGTAAGATGTTGAGTATTGAGGCTCAGACATTGCGCCAGTGCATCGCAGTCAAAAAAAATGCATGTACGTAAGCTCAGACGTGTTTGTCAAGACAGCGAAGAACTTCTGCAGACTTCTTGAGCGTAAAATTGCATTAATAATGCAATCACTTGCACGCTCTGAGACAGTGCATCTCGTTAAGTTCTGGTGTTGCCCAAACATGCAGTAGTTAAATCACAGTTGTAACAGATTTCTACACTGTGCTCTACACTACAAGCCTGAAGGTCGCGATTTCAATTCCTGGTGAGGTTATTGGATTTTTCAATTGACCTAATCCTTCCAGCCGCACAATGATCCTGGGGTCCACACAGCCTCTAAGAGAAATGGCTATCAGGAATTTTCTTAGGGGTATAGGGCGGCCGGTGTGTAAGTTTGACCTCACCGTCATCTGTGAGCCCATTGTCTAGAAAATGTGAGAGCCACGACGTTTTAATCCTAGGGCCTCCACGGCCTGTTACAGTGGTAGCTTAGGTTACTTCGACTTTCGGTATAGGAATTAATTCAGACTTATTTCGTGTTGTGGAATTTGATGTGACTAATATACTCGTACGAATAGTTCAGCGTGTTTTCATGTTCTGTAGACAGTACATCAGCTATTCATGAACTTCATGCAACCCTGTGATTCACTTAAGGAAGTACTGTACATTATTCTGTTGAGTTTGGGGTATCCGCGAAACTACTTATGCTTGTTAAAGATGTTTAAATAAAACCTGTACTGTTCACTGTAGTCTAAAACAAGGACATTTTTTTTAATTCGCTTAGTGGAGGGTGGAGTCCAACTGGGTCAACTCGGCACGGTGGCCACTGATGGGCCTATTGTAGCCTGCCCCGAGTGATTATGAAGATGGAGAATTTGGTGGAATGAAGATTGGCAGGGGAAACCGAAGTACTCGGAGAGAACCCGCCCCAGGGCCACTTTGTCCACCACAAATCTCACTTGACCAGACCCGCTATCGAACCCGGGCCGCCGCTGTGGGAAGCCAGCGACTAACCGCTTGAGCTATGGCGCGGCCCAAAACGGATCTTAGAGAAATGGGGGGGGGGGGGGACTGAAATAATCAGTCTGGAGAGAGGAACCATCGGGGGGCTATTGTGAACACGGCAGTGGACCTTCTGGTTCCATACAATGTTTGGAATTCCTTGAGTGAGAGAGCAACTGGTGTCTTCTCAGGAAGGGCTCAACTCGTTGGTGTCTGTTTAGTCATCGTCATGTAGGCGAAGTTTATATGTATACACACATGAGTATCCTCTTGTACTTCGTGCTGTCCGCATTGCGGACCTGAAATCCTTGAGAGTATCTAACAATGTAGTAGAATATTTTATAACGTTTTATAAACCTCAGACATAGTGTACAGAACTATAAGGCTTATTTTGGACTCTATCCATCGTCTGGTATATATAAGACAAAAAAAAAACCCCACAAAGTTTCGGAGACTGGATCTGTTTCCGTCCTCAGGTGGATGGGGCAAGATAGACCTACTCAGTTGGGCCCGTTAGAGAGAGCTAGTCCCAGTCACTGGACCTCACCTGAGGATGGAGACAGATCCAGTCTTCGAAACGTTGTGTTTTTTTGTCTTATACCAGACGACGGATGGAGTCCAAAATAAACCTTATAGTTCTGTACAGCATACACCATCGTCAGAATCCTTTAAAGTCTGCTCAGACATAGTAATCAAAGTATGTGTTCACTTGGCAGGGGAAGGTGGAGTTAATTTATTAATGTGACATTTGAAATAATCCCCCCAAAATAATTGTTTACCTTGATTGGTTTCACCCGATGTATCCATAACACTTTCAGTTGATGGAAAACGTGATAAACAGAACGGAATTTGTTGCAGCAGTCACACGTTGATATTCTAAGTTAGGCAATCGCTGAAAATACCTGGAACTATAGGTACCGACTATAATTGGTTGATGGCTTATTTCTGTTTACAGTGTTAATCGCGAGTTTTGATGATTTCAAAATGTAACAACGTTTAAGTTTATCTGTTTATGCTAGATTAAAATATTGTTGAACCACCAGAATTCTGACCATACGTAAAAATCAAGAGGTTCTTGTGTAGGTCAAGGCGAGTATATTACTTATGAAGATTCGCCTTGCTTTATATTTTATCTAGTTTTCTCGTATTTTTTGTGAACTGTTCTCTAGTAGCTCTCGGTTGTTGTCGTATCAACAGGTAGCAACACATACGCCTAAGCAGTACATTTGGTTATACAGTGCTTTCGGAAAGTCGTTGTGCGCTTAGGCTACGGTACGCTGCAGCGCAGTGGTTACGCGGTTGTTTGTCAGTATGGAAGTTGCCGCTGAAGTTTGCTGCTGTTGTGTCACATTTCACTGTATTCAGTTGTTGAACAGCGGTTGAAGTGCAATACCAGCGAGGTGTGTAATTGTTTAATTAATTTTTTACTCACTGTTGTTCTTTAAATTCAGGGATGTGTTTTTCTTGTTGAACACGCCTTTCGAGAAGGCAGTAGATACACCGATTTAGTGTAGGAGCAATTTGCTGCAAGATCCCCGGAAATACGTGTACCTTATCGCAATGCAGTCCGCAGACTTCGTGAGAAATTTCGTGAAACAGGCTCAGTGTTATACGCCGAATGAGGTGGGAGGCAATCTGAACTTAACGATGAGAAGTTGTTGGATATTTCCGAGCCCATCAAAATCTTTCTTTCAAGTTGGCACAAGAGGAAGGTATCGGGCTTGGAACAACACATAAAGCGGTCCGAAAACAATTGAACCTCTAGAAGAAACAGTGAACAGTGAACGTTACTGTTCAGTGCTCTACGATTTCATCGGCCTACTTGAGGAATACGAAATCACCTACTCCGGGTTCAACAAGATGGCGCTACTGCGCATAGTAACAGCCCTGTGAAACTTCTGAATGAGATTTTTGGAGAACGTGTCATCTCAACAAACATGGCCCCCTCGCTCGCCGAATCGTAGTCCACCAGAGCAGCATCGCCTTACAGAACAGTGGCAAGGCGGGTAAAAGCCTTCAACGAGGGACGCCAAAATGTGGCAGACATGCATCGGCCAGGTCGTCCTAGTGTCAGTGAAGAAGAAATGTATGCTCTTTCCGCGTTACTGGAGAGTGATCGACGCCATACGATTCGTGAGCTGGCCCGAGAGACAGGATTAGCGCATACGTCTGTGCTTCACATGCTGAAGGAACGCCTGGGCATGAGAAAAATTGCACCGCGATGGGTTCCGCATGATTTGACGGAAGTGCAGACATGGCTACGATACGACACTGCTCGTAACCACTTGGAGCGCTATGAGCGTGAAGGAGAGGCTCGCCGTATCATTACGCTGGATGAGACAGGACCAAATCGTACTAGCCACAAATGAAACGCCAATCGAACGAATGGCGTCATTACGGGTCACCACGAAAATCAAAAGTTTCGTCAGAACCGCAGCGATGTGAAGTTAGGTGATTCTCGTGTACGACTGTGATGGTGTTATCCTAACGCATACCGTTCCCCAACAGCAGACTGTCAGTGTGCAGTATTACTGTTCATTTTTGGAACAGAACCTGAGACCAGCGTTGGGAAAGAAGCGGCGACACTTTCTGCAGAACCCACCCATCATTTTGCAGGACAATGCTCGGCCGCATGCAGCGCAAGCTGTGGCTGATTTGTTCGATCGATGGGACTGGGAAGTGCTGTACCATCCACCGTACTCCCCGGACTTAAGCCCTTGTGACTTCGACTTGATTCCTAAAGCGAAGGAACCACTTCGTGGCATTCACTTCAGAACTCTTCCAGAGATTCTTCAGGCAGTAGACCGCTCCATTCGAAGTATGAACACAGCAGGCGCTGCTAAAGGTATCCTACGACTTCCACATCGCTGGCAACGGGTTTTACACAATGCTGGTGACTACAGTGAAGGACAGTAAAACTTCGAAACATGCATCTATTTTGTATCAGTTGTTAATAAATAGTTGCTACTATTAAAGTTCCAACCCTCGTATGCAATATCCAAGAAAACTTAGAGAGGAAAGTGAAAAAGAAATTGTATTCCATACACGTTTTCCTGCATTTACGGGTTTCGAGACAGTTTGAACTGTATGCATACATTTCCGAACTTGTATGTATATTTAACGTTGGTCTCATGAATACAACGTTAGATTACTGAAGTACCTTAGTCTCAGTATTAATTAAAAGAATCATCCTTTTACCTGAATATATAGTACACACATGTGAACATGTCGTCACGTGATGGAGTGGCTGTAGTCTGGTTTTCGATCGATGATCGGATTTATTGGACTCTGATACTGCACGTGGCCAAACTTTACAGTTCACTATTACACACACACACACACACAAAGACACAGGCCATTGCTCGGTAGCGGCTTCCAACGGCTGACGTTCCCCTTCCACTGGGTTCGCGAACTATCCCCTGCCTCAGCTACCAGCTTCGCGCAGCAACAGCTCACAACGACTGAACCTCAGCAGTCCTCTACTCGCTAACCGACTCACTTCACTCAACTGACTTCCACAACTGTCCTGCTTATCTCGGCACGGACCGCACAGGAAACACCGTTCGACTGTTGCTGTTTACGGGCCGCTGGGTAGTAACGGCCGTAGTCTAGTTTGTTTCGCGGCCGTTGCCTAGCACCAGGTCTACATACCACACTATATTTGATTAAAATGTAATTGGTCTTGCCTCCCAAGTCTGTAGTTCTCGACTATAATTGGTAATCTGCAAGAAACACTTTTCATTAGTCTCAGCAGAAGATGGCACTTAAGAAAAGCAGGATAAAGTAATTGAGTTTATACTGTATTGAAATAATTTGTTTTGGTTTTTATTATATGATCTTTTACAACGACGTTAAAACATATATTTAACAGTTTATATGCTCGCACGCACGCACGCACATTACAGAAAGGCTTCTTGCAGAAAAGAACGCTGATCTGAAAATATTAACACAGGAATCCACTTTGTTATAGGCTGATTCGAGAAAGAGCCAGCCTGCGTTAGAAGTAGAAATACAACTTAGAATGGAATTGTTTAGAAGAGATAATCAAATGTAGACGTGTGTTACTGGAGCGTGCGGCAGCGTAGTTGGTTGAGGCACCATATTATGACCGGAAGGTCGCGTTTTCGATTCCCGATGTAATTGGATTTTTTCAGTTGACCTAAACCTTCCAGCTGCACCATGATCCTGCGGTCGACTCAGCCTCTAGCAGAAATGCGTACCAAAAATCTTTCTGGCGTTAAAGGGTGACCGACGTGTAAGGCTGACAACCTCACCGCCATATCTTACCCGTTTGCCTAGAAAATGTGGGAGCATCGATGTCTCGCAACCCTATGGACCTCCACGGCCTTTTTTGGGGGGGGGGCCAACGATGCTATTTGAGAACAACACATGGACGTTGTGTCAGTATATTTATAACTGATTCCACATATTGCGTTAATAAAGCAATTTTATGCTGGGGAAGTAATGGTGTCCATTGGGCCGCGCCATAGCTCAAGCGGTTAGTCGCTGGCTTCCCACCGCGGCGGCTCGGGTTCAGTCCCGGGTCTGGTCAAGTGGGATTTGTGGTGGACAAAGTGGCGCTGGGGCAGGTTTTCTCCGAGTACTTCGGTTCCCCTGCCAATCTTCATTCCACCAGTTGCTCCACAATCACCCTCACCTATCATCTGGGGCTGGTACAATAGGCCAGAAGTGGCCGCAGTACAAGGGAATTAGTCCCACCCCACTACATTAAAAAAATCATGTCCATCACATCACTGAAATTCGTATAGTCTTGACGAACACGTATTCTGTATAGGCGTCTTGCGACTCCCAGAGGAGTTTCAGATTACATCTGATATATTCCAGTTTATTTCTTAGTCGGGTGTCCTGTTGAGACGACCAGTGACATTAGGCATACGTATACAGCATAGACGGTCTTCTGTTATTTTGTTCAGCACACTTGGAAATTAAGAGGAGATATATACGAATACAGTTTCTCATACGGTCCGTTGAAATCAACGGTGAACTGAAAGTATTGATGCAGGAATCCACTTTCTTACAAGCTTATTCCAGAGGAAGCCATTCTGTATTAGAAAGAAACGGTGCTGGCTCATTCGTGACCCGGCACATACGTGGTGCAATCCAGAAGTTCCCGAAATATATTAATAAAAACTATTACGTCTTACCTGGATCTTATTCTGCTCCATCACCTTCAAAGTAGTCCCCTTGGGAGCGCATACACCGATCCCAGCGTTTCTGCCAGTTTTCAAATGCATCCTGGAAGTCTTTCTTTGTTAGGGTGTTTAGTGCCGTCTGCGTTTCCGCTTGAATTTCCTCAGCTGGATCAAATCTTCGCCCCTTCAACTTGATTTTCATCTTGGGGAAGAGAAAGTCGCATGGAGCTAAGTCTGGCGAGTACGGTGGGTGGGGAACAACTGCCATCTTGTTTTTAACCAAAAGTTCCTGCACAATGTAAGCCGTATGCGGTCGTGCGCTATCATGGTGGAGTACCCAGCCGATCGTGCGCCACTTCTCTGGACGTTTTCTCCCCATGTTCTCCCTCAAACGTCTTAGAACATCGCAATAGAACTCTTATTGACTATCTGACCAGGAGGGACAAACTCCTTATGAACAATCCCGTCAATATATAAAAAAAACAGATCAACATGGACTTAATGTTGCTCTTGACTTGTCAAGCTTTTTTTGGCCAAGGTGAAGAAGGGCTCTTCCATTGTGGCGATTGCTGCTTGGTTTCAGGGTCGCAGCCATACACCCAACTTTCGTCACCAGTGACAACCTTCGAAAGAAAGTTTGGATCCTCTTGAAGCTGTTGCTGAAGTTTCCTGCAGACTTCCAAGCGATGCTGCTTCTGTTCATTTTGCAGCAGTCGTGGCACAAACTTCGCCGCAATCCTCCTCATGTTCAGTTCCTCTGACAAAAGTCGTTGACATGTACCATAACTTAGTCCCAAGGTGTTACAGAGGTCTTGGATGGTCAGTCTACGATCTTGCAGAATCAGATACCTAACGAAGAAAGCAGTCTTCTGGGATTTGGCACCGTGTATATGTGGTGTCAAATCCCAGAAGACTGCTTTCTTCATAGTCACCGCCGTGAAAGCCTCAAATCTTACACAGATACCTAACTTTCGCGACATTTCCTGGTGTTTTGCCCGTTGACGGCCGTCCCGAACGGTCGTCATCATCAGTCGATGTTCGGCCATTTTTGAAACGCTTAGACCAGTCTGACCAGTTTGTGTCTGTTCTAAACTGTTGTCACCAAAAGCTTGCTTCAACATTTGGTGCGTTTTTGCAGCGGTTTTCTCAAGTTTAAAACAAACCTTTTATACAGACACGCTGCTCTCTCAGGTCAGCCATCGCAAAACCGCAAACTCACAGAAACACAACAATGGAAATACGTTCACCAACAATAAACCCAACCACTCAACTCGACGCCTCTTGCCACACTGATTCAAGAAGGGTGTGTGGGGAGACACCTAGCGGTATTTCGATGTACTCATAACCGTTCCCGCGCAAAATTCAAATTTCGGAACTTTTGGATTGCACCACCTAATTTCCCATCCTTCCACGTGCCGGCGCTCACTATTCGTTGCTATGGCAACCCCAGACTGCGTAATTTCAGAACTTGTACTCACGAAGACCAAGGTTTTGTGTGTGTGTGTGTGTGTGTGTGTACACACACAGTTTCCTCTTAGGATGTGTAATAACGGCGAACAATGAAGCGAGTCCTTGGTATTGAGTATTTGTTAATTTAGTGTATAGTTTTGATTTGTCGCAAGTTTCAGAATCAGTTGGCACTGGATATTTTCATGGGAATGCAATGTTTGTTCATTACACGGGAAGGGTTCATCACAGTGCGAAGGAAATAACAGAGAAAATTCGGAAGATATCTTCCGCGATGAATACATTTCCTAATATTTTTTAATGGTACGTGTACGATGAAAGTGTCTAATATAGAAGTAACAAAGTAAATTTGCAGGCGGCATTAAAGGCGATTCGAAAATTTGGCATTTCCGTAAGTAATTGCCCTGGCATTTCCTTCGTGTGAGTCATAAGAAGCCACTAAAAACTTCAGAAACTTTAACCCAAGAACTTACAAAGCGTACACGTCACCCGGAATGTATCATACCGAATTTGAAGGTCATCTCAGCTGCATTAAATTTTAACATTTGAGTCGTCTGTTTGAGAACCGTCATCATTCGTTGAGAAAATTTTGGGTTATTGGACTTCGTCCATCGTACGGCATTTCAGAGACAATGAGAACACGACGTTACCGAAACTGGATCTGTTTCCGTTCTCGGGTAAAAGGGGGAGCCAACTCTGTTGGGTCCCTTAGAAAGACCTAACGTCAATCACTTGACGACCCAGTAGACCATCGTCAGAACCCTGTAGAATCTGTTGTGCTGCGTTTGCAATTCAGCAGACGAATGCTTCTCATGTTAGGATTTTGCAATTCGAAACAGGCTGCTTGATCTGCGTCATTGCATGTAAAAAATGTTTTGTAGCTGTTGCCGCTTCTATGCAGACAGAAACGTGCTTGAAATCCTGTCCAAGCGTCCGTCACCTGTTCGATATGGGAGAAACATCCGGAGCCCGATATACGTGTATGTTGCATGGTTGTTACTTCTTAACCTGAATTTCGATAGAAATTAACGGTGATTTTGGTATCACGATTTACAGCCTTTAGAATCAGTAATCCCCACATGCTTAATGAGAATATGTCGAGTTGCTATGCATCCATAGTATGAAGTGCATAAAATGACGGCACAATGACTAAGTCGTATCTGTACGTCCTTCAATCCATCCAGCAGTCCGTAATTTTCTACCTTGAAATAACAGTGGATTTCGATGAAATATGATGGAGACGTTTATATCAAAAGTTGCCTTCCGAACTTGAATTTGGTCTTAGAGGTCTGATAGCTTCGATTTTTATTTATATGCATCTCGTCCATATGTTAACTTTCTCAATCCAGAATGCAGGAGAAAACCGTAAATCAGAGATCGATTCTTTGAAAATGTATCGAAGTTCGTGTGCACAGGAATCACAATAAGAAATCATAACTGTTTTCATGAAGGAAGTTCGGGAATGCTTGGCAGCAGTTCATTTCAAAATCTTTATTGCTTTGCCTACAAATATGTATGAAGATTATATGTACCAAATTACGCTTGCCTGTTTTGTTCGTGTGAAATGTGGCTTCTCACATTAAGGGAAGAACCTACACTGAAGATGTTTGAGAACAGGGTGACGAAGAGAACTTTTGGATCTAAGGCGAAGTAGCGGGGGCTAGAGAAAATGCTGTGCGAAGGAACATCTCAATTTTCTGTATCTCGAAAAATATTATAATGATCAAATGAAGCAGAATTAGATGGACGTGGCATGCAGCAGGCATGGAAAGAGAAGAGAGATGCATATAGAGTCTTCGAAGGAAGACCTGAAGGAAAGAGGCCATTTTGAAGACTTCGTTAGGTGGGAGAGTAATAGAGTTTGGTTGGGAGGGTGGGGACTGGCTTGAGCTAGATCAGGACAGGGGCCAGTATCCCCTTTTGTGAACGTGGTATTAACGTTCGGGTTCCATAAATATTCATTTCGTGACTAACTGAGCAAGTGTTAGGTTCTGAAGGTCATACTAAATGTTTTATAGGGCTATAGTTTGTAGTTAATGACATATACAAGTAAAATATTCGGTAATGTCCATTTGGTCGGTAACAGTAGACTTGCAGTTTCGTCCACGTTACAGAATTTTAGCCTTATTTTTGCCGTACATTTCATCAAGCGATGGATAACACGAAAGATCCCTGGACCGTGGAGGGATTTAAAGTATGTCCATAAGACAGATTAGAAGCACCAGCAGTATAATTGTCTGACACTGTGTGTGTGTGTGGGGGGGAGGTTGATAGACTACGCACAAATTGACAAAAAGCATACAAATGTTTCTAATCTAAAAATATTCCGATAAGTTTACTTGTAATACGTAGGGCAACCGCGAGAAATTTGTCGTTCTTTTTTGTGTAGGAGAGAGAACATTGAAGTAGATCTTCAGATTAGTGCCTGTGGCAGATTTAGTGGTTACCATGAACAGGCGCACCCTTACATATTGGAAGGCACCAGATTCGAACCTCAGTTCGAATATTGGCTGCTCTAAATGATAGAGTTTATGATTTTCCTCAGGCTCTCCAGACAAATTCAGGGATAGAGCCTTGTAACAGGTTACACTCCTCTCCTACCACATCATTCCAAATTCATGATTCGCAGTCACGCGTAAAGCTGTGCAGGTGAAAAAGCACCATTAAATGAGCCAACACTCAAATGTCTTAAGTTACTTTGAGTTTCATGCTCTAAACCCGTGGTTTCTGATGTGAAACGAATGAATGGAGCCGAATGGCGAGCTGTTTGTTTTATAAGCCAAGTATTTGTTCATTGACCTAGATTTCTCCACCGTGGCCTTGAACTGTAGGCATGACATCGTATTGCATCCTGTTGGCTGGGAAGGTAGCCTTCTGATGCTTTCGTGAGAATGCACCACTTTGTTGCGGTTCATGAAGACCATTCGTTTTCGGTTTCCAGTAATAAATAGCTTCTGTAATGTAATTTCTTTCGTTAACAATTCATAAATATTCCGTTCTTACCGTTACAGGCTTGCTAGCAGTTTACGCCAATTTTATGTTTTCGGAACTAGCAGAAATATCTTCTCCGACAGACATGTTTGGCAAAAGTCGTTTTAAAGCAGTAGCAGAGCTCTACAAGTATAAATTACCACGAAAGTTCAGAAATATTGGTATCCCGCCTTGCGTCACGTGATTTAGCAAAGTAAATTATGCATCTTCGATGGTATAGTTTTAATGAGCATGAGTCTGAGAGTAACAGATTTACTGAAGACCTACATTGCACAGAAAATCAGTACTTTTCTAATTTTCTCAGAATATAGAATAAAATATAATGTCCCAGAATATTACAGTGTTACACTTTTATATTCGGCGTTCTGTATGGAGTTTGGACGCTAGTTGCCGGCATTTTAATTATCTCCGATTAGAAAAATTTGACCCCATTTATGTACCACAGTATTTGCTTGCTGCTGTAGTTTTCTGCCATCACGTGTTTTAAGTAGAGAGTAATTGTAAAGCTATCCCTGTAACAGGCCGTGGAGGCACATGGGTTTGTGAGACGTCGAGGCTCCCATATTTTCCAGACAATCGACTTACAGATGGCGGTGAGGTCGTCAGCCTTCGCGCCGGTCACCCTTTGCCTCCAGGAAGATTCCCGGTACTCATTTGCGCTACAGGCTGAGTCGACCCCAGGGCCATAGTGCTTCTGGAATGATTATGTAAATAAAAAAATTCAGTGACCTCATCGGGACTCGAACCCGCGACCTTCCGGCTTGTAGCATATTGCCTCAACCAACTATGCTACCGCGTGCCCCCTTGTAAATAAAGAGTGGAAACATTATTCTGGAATTCGACGCCGATATACATCAACACGGAAGCGGAAATTAAAAACGAGAACCTCGTGTAGAATAATATTTTTGCACAGTGTCTGGTTCCTGATGGAACATTCCTTTCACAGATAGGATCCTCCCCCCCTCTAAAAAAATTAATGCGCCGTTTACGAATTGTGGAGTGTTGTTACTTCTATAGTACGGGGTTCTGACTTAACAGCGGCAATGTTCTAGGCGTGTGTTCGGAAGGATACTCGTTGAAATCCCGGTGGATTACATATGTCCTGAATGAGCTTTCTCTTAGTTCTTTTCAGTCCTTCCAGATGACAGCCTTCAACTAAGCTACCCCCGCTGTCCGTATACTCCGCTCGTCGCTGTTCATGATTGTCCCTCCTTTGCGCGTGTAGAACCTCCACAGTTGAATGGCACCACTACATGTTGCGTGAGAATGCATCGGTAATTGTTATCATTTGATGTGTGTTTACAGTGCAGTTGAGCTACATGCTTTGGGTTGGTTCAATTCCCCCCCGGATTGGTTTAGCTGTATCAGCGGATGTATACCCGTATATCAGGCGCTGTAGCGGTATCAAGAAGAAGAAGAAGAAGAAGGATACAAAGCAGATTTGCTGTACCAGTGTTGCCAGTATATCATAGCTGATATACAAACTAATGTTATTTCATGATTTTCTAATCATATTAGGATTAAATCGTTATATTCAGTTGGTTTTGAGAAGTACCTATTTAATTTTGCATTATGTGAAATATAATCTCGTGTTATGTGGCGATCATTTGGAAAGGCCTATGGTTTCTGCATGAACCACTGAATGTTGTCAGATACATCATATCGCGGAGGATGAAATGGGCGGTCTTGTAGCATGCGTAGGAAAGATGAGAACTGTACGTTTGGTAGAGAACCTAAAGGGAAGAGACAGCTTGGAATCCTAGACGTATTTTCACGATTTAGAGTGACAGATGGGGTTTGGATTGGATGACTGGATTTAATGAACTTCTACACTCAACTCGTAACTACAAGTAATTATAACACCATTGCTGATTTCCACACAACAAATCACTGGGATACGCTAAGTCTTTCAGTCCTCAATAGGCGAATCCTGACAACGGATTTATAAGAGTCTTACGAGTGCTGTAACTATAGCACACACGAAGTCTTAAATTAACACACTTGAGTCTTCTCTTCACAGGCTGACTTTCAAGTGTCAACTGATCTCTCAGGCAGAGTCAGAGTTACTTTACGACTGGCGGTTTACCACCAAACAGTTCGTCTTGGCGTCAAGCCCATGAGACTCAACGACCAGAGATTTTTTCAACAGAGCCCTTGCAGTAATAGGCCTTATGTAACATCCTCTCTGACGCGAAGATGAGTTTGTTTCTTATGAAAATGCTTGGGCTTTCGTTAAGCATACGTATCGCCCTTATAACATGTTACTTAAAATACTTCCTTTTGCACTATATACAAGTCCTCTGTCAGTCCAGGCTTTGCAAAGCAGATCATGCCTATCTTATGAATCTTATTCTACAACACCAGTTCAGTTACTTGAACAGTCGTAAGCTTGACCACCGCCAAGTTTAAGCCTCATATCGAGCTCTCAGTTCAAAGTCCAAGTCACATTGCGACTGACGGTCCGTCAGTCTGCCTGTCTTGGTGTCGAGCCCCGACTGGGGCTCATGGCCAGATTTTTTTTCTTTCTTTCTTTTTTCTTGTATGAAAGTTATTGTCCTGTTCATTTGGGGCGCCCTCTCTGACGAGAGGTCGGGTCTGTCATTTGTCAGAGTCAGAGTCACATTGCGACTGACGGTCAGTCAGTCAGTAAGTCTTTGTGTCGAACCCCATTTGGGGCTCATGACCAGATATTAATTATTATCATTTGACAGTTACGGTCTTGTTTCTGTGGGGTGCCTTCTCTGACGAGAGGACGGGTCTGTCTTTTGTATATGCTGCTGGCTCTTGCCAGCGCAGGCTTTCTCGGGTCCGAGTCCCTTGGGACTCGCGACCATATTTTACTGTCTCAGAATTGAGACTTGAGAGAGAGAGAAAGAGNACACGGACAAATAGAAATGGAAATATACAGAAAACCCACAACGACAGACATAACAATAAATAATAAATCATGCCACCCTAAAGAACAAAAATTGCCAACATATAAAAATTAGATTCACAGACTTCTTACACTACCCCTTGAGGAAAATGCTAAAAACAAAGAATTAAATACTATTATTAATATAACACTAAATAATGGCTATAGAAAGGAAGACATCACACATCTATGTAACAAACTTAAGCGAAAGATAATAATAATAGATAATAAAGACGAAAAAGAACAAAATGGGTCACTTTTACTTATACAGGAAATTACGTACGAAAAATCACAAAACTATTCAAAAACGCTAACATAAAGATAGCCTTCAAAACAGCCAACACAATAGGTAAACTAATAAATGAAAAACGAGAAATAAACCCCTACGAACAAAGTGGGATATAGGAAATAACATGCCAAAGTTGCCAAAAAGTATACATCGGCCAAACTGGTAGAAATCTAACAAGATACAAAGAACACATAAGAAACATCCAGAGCATACCCTGTCATTTGTCAGTCATGGATCCTCGTTATATAGCTTCGGGCCAGTCTCCACAGAAAACACGGTTCCCTAACAATTCCTCTGTTATTATAGAGATGTTATATCGGCGTTGCATAGAAACGGCAGATTTTTTTCTGTTGCGTGCGTGTTTATTTCCGCAGCAACCTGTTTACAAAGTCGATGTGTAGCAGTGAACATCTACTCTGGCTCCGCTATTCTGGCTTTCAGGGATCACGTCATGATAATATTAAACCGGATCTTAGAGATGTAGTGTGGGAGAGTGTGAACTGGATTCATCAAGCTTAAGGCACGGGCTCTCTTGTGATGAACTTTCGGGCTCATTAGCTGGGAATTTGTTATTTATTTGTGATTAACGTAACGGCACTGCTGTATCTCCGGTTGCATAGCACCGAGTGGCATTTCTTGACAGACTGAACGACAGCTGTCTCATAAAACTCTATGGAGTTAGTTACCAGCAATCATGGAGAATAACACTAGTGTGTCGTACCTATAGCGGTGATTGGGGCACGTATACTTATTAGCTCTAACTGGTATACAGTCTCAGGTGGTATGGTCGTGAGCAAATAACTGGCCATGTTTCGTAACTTTCACGGATGCAGTGCAGTTAGTGCTGCTTGTAAGTGCAGACTTCATTTGCCAGAATCGCCGAAGTGTTGCTGTCGTTGCATTCGCCCAGCAGCGGATATCAAAATAGTTCAGTAAACTACTGGAATAATAAAGAAAGCAGTCTTCTGGGATGTGGCGCCGTGTAGATATTGTGTTGACCGACGTTTCGGAGGAAAGTATCGCCTCCATCTTCAGGGTAGAAGAGAACGGAGAAGAAACTCCGCGAGCGAGGAACCAGCGCGAGCAAATGCTCACAAACTCTTCATAGTCACCGCCGTGAAACCTCATATCTTACATACTGGAATAATAGATTTGTTTTCATATGCTTTTGCAATTTAGTTTTAATTAGAACTGTGTTGAGTATATGTTTGTCTCCCGTCACCAGAATGCAAGACCAAAACAACATAACAGTAGCGTAATAAGCCATTCATAAATTCAGAAGTTTGATAATGACAGTAAAATCAGAAGTACACATACAGAGAAACTAGGAGCAGATCGGATTAGAATGCTTTGTGCCAAGAATTTCCCGTCGTGTTTATACACCCACAGGAAAGTATCGACCATTCTAAACAAACAGAAGTGAATATGTACATGTGTCCGATTGCGAACGATTTCCGAGATAGGGCTGTTTCACTGTACACACTACATACTGTTTCTATACGAAGAAAGAGTTCGCGTGGTAGATGGGTTGTAGATGCGGGAATATTAAAATGAATGTTAATGAAGAAGGCTGTGGGAATAAACTGGATGCATCTAGTTCGGGACTGAATACGGTGGGAAAGTCTTATAGTAAATATCGTAATGGACCTTAGCAATCCGTAAAATGTTCATTTTGTAGAAGGATTCTGCTCCACGGAGTTCACTGGATTTCGTTTTGCGGTTTTAAACGTTAAAATCATTGAATCGTTTATGAAAAATAAGGAAAATTCTCTTGTCACTTCCAGCCAGTGGCACACTGTCCAAATTAGATTGAGTTTTGTTCACATACTCCATGTTTAAGAAGGAATTGGCTTTATCGAAGTGTCGTCGAAAATGAAATCAGTACGGTTACGCAGTGTGAATCCACCTCGTACTCATTGGACTAGGTCTGTTTCTTATGTAGAAGACTGCCCACTGCACTAGGGCGGCCGCACACCAACTGCGTCAAGACAAGCATCAAGACATGAGACAAAAGACGCAGTCTTGCTTCATTCGTGATTCGTCAGCATCATGACTTGAGACCGGTGTGCGGTGGTTTTCATAATCTCATTCGTTTCAACTGTGCTCCTTTCTTTGCGTCATGTCGCAGACATCGTGTCTTGATGCATGCCGGTGTTGAAACGTGGGGCAGGAGAAAACCGAAGGCAGTTACCCACTTACGTTTAGGATATTGTTAGATATTCCTTTTGTTTTTTATGTAGTGATTGTTGGAATATGGAAAAATAAACAAAACTCGGTCAGTGTATGGACCAGTCTACGCGATAGACGATCGAGGAATGAGGGTTGGGTTCCAGGTAGGGGCAGAGATTCTCGTCATTCACAGAGTCCAGATTGAGTCAGGGGTCCACCAAGCTTCCTGTCCAGTGGTTTCAAAGCGGCTGGGGCGTGAAGCTCATGGCTGTTCTGCCCTTCTAGTGCCGAGGTTAACGCGTGGTGTTTTACCAGCTCTCCCGCTTACATCTTCATGCCGTGGTGCTTTAAGAACAAGGACTGCTTTATCTTACTTTACATTTTTATGTTCAGAAGCACCATTTGGAACATCGAGACGAATAGTGCTCGTGGGAAGCCCAGTTTCATCCCATTTCTATTGTGAAATAAAATCAGAATACTTAGTTTGCCAATCGTAACCTATTTTTGCAGATGTTGAACTTTTAATTGTCAGGACGTGCCTACATCTGCTAGGACCCGTGGGTGAGCAAATAATGGAAATCCTCATCGAATTTCTTTGTTATTCCATCCAGGGGTAACCGTTGACATGGAACAGAGATTGCTTACCTGGAGCTTCCCTTAAAGCCCTTTGCCATTATACGTTTGTCAGATCCATATAATATGGGCATATGGACATACCTTCGTATGTTGAAAGATACGTTTTTACTTCATGACTAATTTGTTCGGCGTCACGTTCCAAATACGATAATTTTTGTCGGCAGTTCTACCTATTGATAAACCCAAATTCCATATTTTGTCGTTACATTTTAATGCTAATCAGAATCCTCTCAAGGACGCATTAGTGACTCTGGAAGGACCCAACGGGCATACATTATACACATTCGCGTAAAGAACAGCTCAAATAACAGAACATGAATTTGTACTCATAATTAGCAGT
The DNA here is from genome assembly GCF_002891405.2 of Cryptotermes secundus. NCBI lineage: Eukaryota > Metazoa > Arthropoda > Insecta > Blattodea > Kalotermitidae > Cryptotermes > Cryptotermes secundus. Next base: position 136,296 of record NW_019727117.1, on the reverse strand, counting down.
ATCGTTCAAATTTGATTTATTGGCAGCGTATATTACAGAGATTCACACAACACACAGTTTACACAGTAATAGGTAAGGCGACGTGTCTTGAGTTTTGTCCCAGAATTGGGTAATTAGTTGCGAAAATATATCACATTGCCGCGTTTCGCTCTGTCGCCGCGAAATTTCTCCATGGGGCATGACTTGGGGGAGGAGGTGTAACATTCAGCGTCATTTAGACTCATTTCTAACCCCCCCCCCCCGAGAAATTATGAGATTTGAGGTTCTCACGGCAGTGACTATGGATACTGTCGTGGGATGTGATGCCGTGTGCTCTGATAGATCGTTACCGACGTTTCGGAGGAACGTGCTGCCTATATTTTTCTGATGACAGATGGTGGCAACATGTCCATTTGAAATGCCGGTAACGGTATTGCAGATTGTGCTGCATTACGTCGCAGAAAAGAGTAATTTACCCATGAGAGTCTGTTTTCCATAACATTTTCACATCTTCAGGAGTTTGCCACAGATGAATTGGAAGCCTTCGATTATTCATTAGTTGCAGCTTCAGTATTTATGTCTGAGGTTGCAAGATGCATTTTTGTTTAAATTTAAACATGTGAAGTACTACCCAAGGTTATGAGCCAGAACTTTGTCATGGAGATGGAGATGAGATAGTAAACTAGCTGAAGGCGTTGTTACTTTTTTCCTTCGACAGACGTATCCTGTTTTTATTAGCAACAAAGTCCGGGTTAAGTTCGTGACCCCAAGGGCAACTTTCAAGATAACTTCAGTCTTCATAGGCCACGCCGCTACAGCCCAATTAATGTATTTCTTGGTTGAGTTTATTTGAAGACACCCACCCACTAACGAGAGCTCCTTATTTTGCCTGTATTTCAGTGTCTGAAGTGTGTGTATCATGCATCACCTCCCAAAGAGAACGAAGTTGACAAAAATAAAAGAACATGAAGGTGTAAAGAAAGTTTTTTTTTTCGGGTTATCTATATTAATTTTCTGTAAAATGTCAGCAGCATTTGAGGTACCATTGTTGATTCTGGACGTTAATTCAGGTTCTGTATTGTTTAAACCTGTGTTGACGCCAAGTAGGTTTCTCCGAAACAGGAAATTACGTTCTGATTTGTTACGTTAGTTTTGATTTCCTGCGAATCGAATCTACTGTTTGGAGAGGAAGGACGCTAATTTGTAATCTCCCTTTCAGAATGGTCTAGCACATTGAAACTTTTGAAGTACTTTAACGACGCTAATGATTGGCCCATATCCATCATACAGCCTTTATTATGTCCATTGTACCTGCACCCCTTCATATGTCCCCATGGCGTGGTGCTTAGTTCATTAAACACAGGGACAACAACCATTTACATGTCAATACAGAATCCGTGTGGTGAAATTTTGCTGCATGTGTCCTGCACGCTATATATATATATATATATATACGAGCGACGTTTAGTCAGAATCATAAATATGTTTTCGCAAAGACAGCTGTGCAGTGTTTGTCTTCCTGTAGAGCAGTTTCTCAAACTGCGGTATCTGTACTCATATGACCACCAAAGTAGGTTCAGCGCTTCCGTTGCGAACTCTTTGCCTGCTAGTTTTATTTTGTTTTGAATTAATTCAGATTAAGCGTACACATATGACAGCGTTGTTTTTTTTAATAATTCTAGCACTATGCTACAGGCCGGGAGGTCGCGGTTTCGAGTCCCGATGAGATTGATTTCTTTTTCAATTTACCTAATCCTTCGAGCCGGACTATGGCCCTCGGGTCGACTCAACCTCTATCAGAAATGAGTACAGTGAAGATTCCTGGGGGTAAAGGGCGGCCGGCGCGTAAGGCTGACAACCTTACCGCCATCCGTGAGCCGATTGTCTAGAGAAAATGTGGGAGCCTCGACGTCTCACAACCCTATGGGATAGCTTTACATTATCTTTACCTGTCTGTGGCTCTACAGCCCTTTCTTGGGCCTTCACCGCTATTTCAGTTTCTTGATCTTTTACACAGTCGGTAGGATTCCTTAGACGGGGATCAGCCTGTCGCAATGCCTCTTCTTGCACACAGGGCAGAAAAACAGAATAAACGCATACACAGATATCTATGCCTTGAGTGGGATTCGAACCCACGACCGCAGTATTTGAACGGCCTTACACAGCGCGGCCACTGTGATCGGCGTTCATTATAATTTTTTTTTCTTGGCACTACAGCCCCACTGGGCCTAGGCCTACCTCCATGAACTTCTTCGTTCACTTCGGTTTTTCTAGATCTTACACACACGGTAGGACTCCTTGGGCGGGTGATCAGCTCGTCGCAAGGCCTCTACCTGTACACAAACACAGAAAAACGCACACAAACATCCATGCCCTGAGTGGGATTCGAACCCACGATCCCGGCTTCCGAGCGAGCGAAGACAGTGCATGCCTTAGACCGCTCGGCTACCGTGACCGGCGTTCATTATAATTACATTAACAAATTTTTGTGTTATGAGAGCAAATTAATTGCTTCTTTCGTTAAAGTCGTGTGTTGAATTTTGAGTTATACGGTGAATAGATGCTACATATCCACGCGAAGCTGTAAGAGCAAATATTAGGACACTGTTTAAATAAATCTGACGGGCAATGTCGTCGACATTATTTACTCTCCCGGAAAGCTGCATTTGCGGATGGCTGACGGCAGATCAGTGAGTCTCAGTTCGAACGTCTGAAACATCACAGTTAAGTGGATGAGTAACCAGAGATTGAGGCGGCGCCAAAGCTCAAGGGGTTAGTCGCTGGCTTCCCACCGCGGCGGCCCGGGTTCGATCCTGGGTCAGGTCGAGAGGAATTTGTGGTGGACAAAAGTGGCACTGGGGCAGATTTTCTCCGAGTACTTCGGTTTCCCTGCCAATCTTCATTACACCAGTTGCTCCACAATCACCCTCACCTATCATCGGGGCTGGTACAATTAGCCAGACTTGGCCGCAGTACAAGAGACTTAGTCCCACCACACCAGCATTAAAAAAAACAGATTGATATCCGGTGGCATGCAGAGCCTGGTAACAAATAAGGGGACAATATCCAGGACCAAATAGAAGCAGAGAAAAGCATGTGGCGTCCAGCCTCAGAGTGTGTACGCTGGAGGCATGCGCCATCTTTGAGGGCCACGCCTTCTAAGGATCTAGGTGAACTGACATGCTCACAAGACCTGAATTATTGAGATTATAGCCTGGAAATACATCGTCGGATTAGGTAGAACTGTAAGCAGAAATGAGCCAGTAAATGACGTAATTTTTTTTCCGTGGCACTAAAGCCCCAGTGGTCCTAGGCCTACCTCCATGAACTCCGAAATGATGTAATTAGTCACTTATAATTCTTACCAGTCCAAAGGAAGCCGGGATGGCGTAGTCGGTTCAGCGACTGGCTATGGGCTAGACGACCGAGAGGTTGGAGTTCGAGTCCCGGTAGGATCAAGAATTTTCTCTTCTCCAAGTCATCCAGACCGGCTCTGGGGTTCACCTAACCTCCTATCCAATTCGTACCGGGGACTCTTTCCCCGGGGCTTGAAGCTGACCACTCACTCCCAACTAGTGCCGAAGTCCAGAGAATGTGTATCTATACATCCACACCCCTGCACGCGTACAATCGTAGTGTTTAATTAGTTAAGCACAGGAACAAATTTACCCTACCAGTCCAAAGGAAACAAAGATTAGAGACTGAAAACGGTGTTAAGGATATTTGGACCTAAGGGGATGAAGTGACAGGGGATGGAGAAAATTGCATAATGGAAAGATTTATTGTTTGTATGCCATCAAATATTATTCGGTTGATCAGATCAAGGTGGCTGAGTGGGACGTGTAGCACGCATGGGATATAAATGTATACAAAATTATAACCGAAACATTCGAAGGTGAAGGAGAGTAAACATAAACGTAAGATTTACTAGATGTTGGGCGGTGAGGGTGATGACTGGATCCATTTGGCTCAGAATAGGGTCTCAGTGGTGGGCTGTTGTGAGTTCGGTAATACATACAGGGCATGTAATTTCTTGGCTATTTTGAGTGACTGCAAGTGTCTCGTAAGTGTGGAACCATAGGTAATATTGAAGTTTGACACGTGTTAACAAAATCTGGCCAGTACGCCCACTGCTGACGCCAACGCAAGCTGTTTCGCCAGTCCAGGAGAATGGTCTGAATTGTTAGTGCTTGTAGTTACAGTTCTTGAAAATGCTTGGCATTGCCTGCTTACAAGAGGTGTAAGGTAGGAAGGTCTTGATGGCCAATCACCACACAGCACAGTTACTTCCATACTTTCGTCTTTACTGACTGATATCGCTCAGAACTGCTATAAAGAGGAAGATATATTACGTATGGTTCCAGTCGTCGGTTAAATTGCTGCTGGTCCTCGTCAGCACAGTCATTCTTGGCTTCAGTCTTGCCGAGATCTGTGACCAAGATTTTTGTTCTTTCCTAGTCGTGCACGTGTTCAGAATTGGGGCCTCTTCTTCGGTTTTTCTTTGGGCGCTACATTTATTGCTCCGTATCTGCAATTCACTTCTGCTAAATTGCTGCTGACTGTCAGCAGCACAGTGATTCCCCGTTCCGAGTCCACGGCATTCATCACATTTTACTGTCTGACGGCTCTGAATGAAGATTGGCAGGGGAAACCGAAGTACTCGGAGAAAACCCACCCCAGCGCCACCTTGTCCACCACAAATCCCACTTGACCAGACCCGAAATCAAACCCAGACGGCTGCGGTGGGAAGCCAGCGACTAACCGCTTGAGCTATGGCGCGGCCTTAATGTTACTTTAGTTTCGATCAGATTACGGATAAAATATTGTTATTTTTTAATTTTGTGTACACATCTCTAAAATGTAATTGAACTAAACTTTTCAAGGAAATTCAGATTAAGCTCTGCGTTTTCTCATACCATCGTAACATCACGGCCGTGCAGTTTACTGTTTAAACATGGATAATATTCTCCACCCCATCATAGTTTTACCTCATAAAAGGTATAACTTCTGCTTTTTTTTTCACTACGGCACTGATAATGGTTAAAATTTACTGATAGGTTTCTCTTCCGAGAGCTGCCTTCAGTAGGATAAAATTTAAATAAATGTATAAATGGCCAAAGTATTATGTGTGTTCAACAGGTCCCCAATTAGCAACAGGTATTTTTTAGTCGCACATATATACATTCAACTGTTTCGAAACGTTCTGTGCAACTGGTTCGCGACATACGACAGGTGGAAACTTGCGGGTTTCATTTTGAACGGTTTGAAAGGAAGTTCTTTTTTCTTTTTTATCCAGACTGTTTCATTGGTCGACCGGTTTGAATGTGTGTGTTTTTATTGGCTGATGAACAACTCAGCTTAGTCAGACTCCCTCAAGGTCGTCAAACTGGCTCCTGAGTAGCACATTATACCGAACACTGCATCATTGTGCCTAACGTCTGAAAGCCGGCTTGGTTGGTTCGTATTCGAAAGTTGTTCATCACTAGTGAGGTGTATTCGTTTCTGCTACGCGAAGTGGTTGTTGCATTTCTGTAACGTGAGGAAATAAGTGTTCAAGATGGTGGCTGGAGGCAAATTAGTAAGTTTTTGTTGTTACATAGCTTTGGGTTCGTTGTTTAACGTCGAAGAATACGTGTTTGGAATGTTATTTTTCATGAGAAAATATTCAGGCATTATAACAATACAAGAATGTTATTGGAGACCCAATATAACTTCAGTAGTATGCTTTTATGACTGTAGAATATAAATTAAACTTTTGTGATATCTGGTAAATGGTAATTACCTTACATTTGAATTATTCTACCGGTATATAGACCGCATTCTGTTGAAAATGTCGATTTTATTTCATTTACTCGATTATAAAGTGATGTTTTCAGACTGTAAGGTGTTGCGTTTTTTTTAGATCTTCGATAATGTATTTTGACGTAAGCGAAATGATACGATTGTGAGATTAATTCCGAATAGCTTGCATACCTGGGGCAGATAACTGTTCATAATGCATGATGTCAGACCCCAAATTTCAACTGAAGTGTAATACTGTATTTTAGAATACGGGAGAATGATCTACAGAGCATTCATGTGCGATAAGAATGAACATCTTTCCTGATAAAGCCCCTTCTGATAAGGAGGAGGATGTTGTTTCTTCCATATAACTGGTATACAGAACCCCAAACCTGAAGACAACTATCGTCTGGCCTGGTAATCCGTTTAAAGTTAACAGACATTTTGGAGGAACGTGTCGATTGTTTCCTGAGGGTCGAAGCCAAGCAACCAGCATTAAGCAAGTAGAATTGCCTATTCTTGGACCCTGAAGAGGGAGGCGACATATTTCTCCGAAGCGTCGGTTGACTTTCAGTGGACTTATACGGCGTTATGTCCCAGAAGAGAGAAATGTTCATGCTACCGTTGTGAGAACTTTCGATCCGGCAGACTCTCAGATCTGTAAACTGTGTTCAAACCATAGCAAAGAAAAGAATTTGCCGCACCCGAACATGACGCACTGGTTATGACGTCATTGTAACTCAGACCGTAACTGGTGTATAGAATAGTAGTGGAGTTAACCTAGCATTTAGTTACAGAGAATAAGACGATATATGTGACGATCCGTATTGTTCACATCTGGGCATAAGAGGGCAGAGCGCCCCACAAATTATTACCACAATGATTGAAGAACCGTGTCGGATTACTAAAAGGAAGTTCGAAGGGGATTTTTTCTCTGTTATTTTGATGTCTCTTGAAATTCTGTATACAATTATGCACGGAGGGCTTTATCTTCGGATTTAATTCGCATTCCGTTTCCAGATGATTTCGAAATCCACACGTTAGCTGTGTGCCTCCTCTGCACTATACGGAATGAAACGACAACATTCTTCAAACAGAACATAAATCTTGGGCTGATCTGAGGTTGGAAGTTGTCTTTTGAATTCTAAGGTACATTTAGGGCCCCGTTAATTCTCCAGTATTGTGAATTTGTAATTGTGGATTGCATCGGTTTAACCTGAGGAGCCGGGATAGCGACTGGCTACGGGCTGGATGACCAGAGGGCTTGAAGTTCGAGTCCCGGTAGAGTCAAGAATTTTAGTCCTCAATTCGTCCAGACCTCCACCTAGTGCCGATGTCAAGAAAATGTGGCTCTATACATCCACTACCCCATACACCTTCATGGCGTAGCGCTTAATTCGTTGAGCACAAGGAAAACTTTACCCTACCAAGACGTCCGGACCCGTTCTGGGACCGACACAGTTCCCTATCCAGTGGATACCGGGGGCCCTTACCCTGTGGGTAAAGTGACCAGTGCGTCAAGCTGACCACTCGCCTCCAACTAGTGCCGAGGCCAAGAAAAAGTAGTGCTTAATTAGTTAAGCACAGGGACAACTTTACCATTTATTGGTGTAACCCGAGTCCGCAAGTTAGCAGGGATGGCAGGCCAGGTATCTCGCGTGTCAGCAGCCCAAGTTCAGGGCTTCCAGGTCGTGAAATCCAAAACGTATTTTAGGTGCGACGTGAACAGAGTATGAAATTTATTTCTTACTAAACTCTTGATTTTGGTCCACACTGAACAACATGCAATGACATCACGGCCGAGAAGTCGGCAAACCTGCTTATTATTAGGAGTGTTGCTAGTTCAAGTCGGCCCGAAGTGGGGTTTCCTTGATTTTTGGTTCTTCCTTCAAACAAGTAGTGCCGTGAACTAGGCCGCTGCCTCTTCCTTCACATCCTGTGTAGATATTCACTGTTCATCGTGTCACTACCCTCCGTAGTCGTAGCAGTTGAATGTGTCGCTGAATGAGGAGTAAATGAAACGCAGTATGTGGGTCAGTTTTTCAAGACATGTAGGTAAATGCTGATAAGATATAAAATTCTACAAATTTTAGCATTAGTTAGAATACGTATTTTAGCCTATTTTCCTTGTCTTGAAAAAAATTGAAAGGGTCTTGTGATATAACCTTGCTTACTGTGTCTGGCATGTCTTTATATCCCCCCCCCATTCTTTAGGGTTATGAGGCATAAGCCTCACGCTGATGTTGGTGTAGCTTTAATTTTTATTAGGCTAATGAGATCACCTTACTTTCTGTGTAACCCCCTTTATTTTGTTTTCTGTGCGGTCTGTGTTCTATCAGAAGGAAGTAGGCGAGTAGTTCTTCCTAGAACTTCTTGCTTTTCTTACAGCCTGTTTCCTTGAGTAGCCATGAACATTTAGATTCCGATAACGAATATACGGATACAGAACGTGCCCTCTTGTTGCAAACGTTTATCGTTATATTTTCCTTGTTCCGGTACTGATGCAAGCATAAAACGTGACCTCATACTTGAAATTATACTATGGTATAATCTAATTTTCTTAAAATCGTGGAATCAGGCCATTGAGTGCCTTCTAGTACATGGTCTTCTTGTGTCTTGCATGCTGCTGTACATAGTAGAAGGACTTTGAAAATTTCACCCCCAGCCTGAACGTGGAGTTGTTCAGAACATAAAGAACGTTTTTGTCGACATGTGTAGCAGTGATAGGTTTGGAGGCGTTTCCCCATCAAGATTACGGTTGAGGTTCTCACTGCAGCTGGCTATGGTGATACCGTTTTGTAGGACGTGACATCGTGCAGTTTGGTAGATAGGCACAGACGTTTCGGAGGGACTTTTTACCCTGAGGATAAAGGCAGCGTTTTCTTCCGAAACGTTAGGACGTTTCTGAAATTACACGTCACCATAACCCAGAAGGCCTTGTTGTTGAAGATCACTGGATCCATCTTCAGTGCTGATGATGATGCCTCTGAAACCTGTTTACAGTACCTACACGGCGTCATGTAAGAAGACCGTAATCTTGTTCACTGCCATCAGAACCTAATTTCGTTTAGTATTGTCACGTGTATGAGTGACTGTAGACGGGATTGGTATTGGCGACTCGATTTAGTGACCACTTAACAGACACAACTCGTAACTACACTTTACAGTTCGCTGTTAGTGCTCTCAGTCGGTTGCTAGACGTTTCCTGGTAACGGCTCCAACAGTGGCTGTTCCTGTGCATCCGGCTCAGTTTCTCTTCACAGACTCGTTATCCCGCTTACAGTCTCTCGACACGGACCACGTAGAATACAGCTCTTCCATTGTTGTAATCCAGCTGTTGCATTGTTAAGAATCTGCTGCCAAGCAACGGACATTGTTTTGTTGTTTCGCGGGAGAGTGTTTACCGAGCCGTAGCCCAGAAACGGCTCTGGTATGTCCGCCCATCTTGCGGTCGGTGCATAGCAACGGCTCTACACGCTACAGTATTTTTCATGGGTTTGAAGACCCTCCAGGGGTAAAAGCAGTTACGGTTAGGTGTAGTGGCTTGTTGGCATGTGCTGTGGAGATAGTAAAGATATCAACACAGCTTTCAAATAGTTGCTGTTGGCGTTCGAAGACAATGGTACCTTGTGAACACCGCCATAGTGCACTGCTAATTAAAGAAAGTGGGCCAGTAATGTACTCGAACTGGGACTACATCATGCAGGTCCGTAGGCTCTCGCCTTCGGCAGTTACAGGTGGTGAAATTGCCATTCGTTGCTGCTATTGCAAATAGGTTGGGTCACTATTGTCATAGGTCGTGTTCAACCCGACCAGTAAAATGGATGGATCTCAGTTCCTTATCGTCTTTGATGAATTTTGTTTTCTTGTCGCATTGTTTTTCAAGGCGGCCCTGAGGTCTTCACAGTATGGCTACCAGTTAACGCGCCATTGCCCATGTGATGTTCTGATATAGTTGCAGTCTAAACGGAAGCATTTTAAAGTAAATGTTTTCACTTATTTGGAAATCATGTATTTTAGCAACAAATTCGAATTCGGTGACAGTTCAATGTAGTTTCAGTTCTCAAACTCTGATACTGCGACCCATGAGAATACTGTACAGGGTGTAAATAAATATGTTACAACACTGTGGTAGATAGATGGGTTCAATCTGATCATATTTTGTTAATTACATCCATGTCCGGAAACGCTTTGTTCACGCGCTAGGCCCTGTCAAATGTGATGGAGGGCGCCCTTACCTCATACCTCAGCGGCTTACTGGTGACGTTTCCCTAACATTTCTCCAAGAGACCTCATCCGAGCTGCTGGAAGTGGTGCCTTTGGTAGTCCGTCGTGAAATTTGGTTCCAGCATGATGGCGCCCCGATACACTGCACTAATGTCGTCCGTGAATATTTGGAACCTTTGGCAATAGAGGGATTGGACGTGGAGGCCCAGTAACCTGGCCACCTCGCTCCACTGACTTGACTTCACTGGATTTCTTTTTCTGGGGGTACGTGCAAAGCCTGGTGTACAAGACTCCAGTGGAGAAATAACATGATCTTGTGGCAAGAATTGCAGTAGCGGCTGGAATCATCCGGGAAGTGCCGGGAATCTTTAAGAACATGCAATGAAGTCGGCGGCCACCATTTTGAGCAACTTTTATAATGTAAAACAACAATAACATCCCCTAAAACGTATGTATCCTCTTGGACTTTTTGGTGGCCTTTAGTGCCAAAAGGAAGCGTTTCCGAACATTGGTGTGTTAAAAATATATGATCAGATTGAAGCAATCTATCTACCACAGCGTTATAACATATTGTGACGCGGTACCTTACGTCCATCGCCGCGACAACCGCTACAATCGGAACGGACACTTCCACGACAACGAATACGTGGAAATTGGGGAGTTTCCGCAGCGACAAATCGTAGCAACGAATTGTCGTTGAGTAACAACGGATGAGACGAAACACGTTACAAGTGTATTCTATAAAGAGCGTTCCCGTAACAACGGACTGTCTGAACAGCGGTAACGGAACCGTGAGGAACGGTGTCCGGTATCCGGTTTGACACGTCGCATTGGAGTACTGGGCCAGAAGTCAACTGACACTGCAAGTGGTGATAATTGTAAGGTGTGTAAGAGTCAATGTCCAATAAAGATTCGCTAAATCCGAGACCCACATGAACTTATTTGTCGCGTGACGTACCCAACACGTGACAATATTTACAATCTGTATAAATACACGGTGTGTCCAGGATCCGTTAGGACTCATTTTTTTTTTTTAGAATTTGCCCTGCAATGCCAACTGTTGGCGAGCTGTGGCGTTAAGATTCTTGAAGTTTCAGCTGTGGCTGTCTGTAATTTCAAGGCGCAAGCATCGCTTCATCATGTGTTCTGACCTTGAATGTAACAGTACTGTTCTGACTCTCGTCGGAAAATGGCGGTTGAACAGAGAGCCAACGTCAAATTTTGTTTGAAGTTAGGCAAAGCAGCCGGAGGAGCGTACAAAAAGATGAAAAATGTGTACGGTACTGATTGTTTGAGTCGCTCGAACATTTTTCAATGGTATGCTGTATTTCATGACGGCAGGGAGTACATTGAAGAAGCTCCACGTGCATCAAATCCGATAACAAGTTGCACTGAAGAAAATGTGAAGAAAGTGACCGAAATCTTTGCATCAGACAAATGTGTTTCTGCGAGACTCATCGAGGAGCTTTTGGGAATACGAAGGAGTACTGTGCATCAAATTTTGACTGAGGATTTGGGCAAACGGAAGGTCTGTGCGCTGTTTGTACCGCACGCGCTGTCAGACAATGAAAAACATGCCAGAGTGGAACACTGCAAAGACATGTTACAGTCGGCCCAAAGGGATACAGAATTTACAAAATCGATTGTTACTGGTGACGAGACATGGTGTTTTCAATATGAGCCTCTCACAAAGGGGCAGAGTTCAGCGTGGTTGAGCCCAAAGAAGCCGAAACCAAAGAAAGTGCCCATGCCAAAGAGTCGAGTAAGGACACTGCTAACCGTTTTCTTCGATTCCAAAGGAACCATTCACAAGGAATTTCCGCCAGAAGGTCAAAAAGTGAATTCTAATTATTATATCGAGTCCTCAAACGTTTGTGGGCGAAAATTCTACGAATTCGACCCGAATATCGAGAGCAAGGTTCCTGGTCGCTCCTACTCGACAATGCCTCACCCCACAAATCGAAGATCGTGCGCGATTTTTTTGGCCAGAAAGGGATCACAATCCTTGATCATTCTCTGTGTTCGCCAGATTTGGCTCCGGCAGATTTCTGGTTGTTCCCAAAAGTTAAGTTGACGATGAAAGGAGACCGTCACGACACCGTCCAGGACATCCAAAGGGAATGTACCCCAGTTTTAAATGCGATTCCACAAAAGGAGTACAGTGACTGTTTTCGAAAACTTTTCAATGGATTCCAGCTATGTAGTGATTCAGGAGACTATTTTTAATAATAAAGAGTGAAATTTTGAAAATAATTCCCGTCTTGTATTTTTAATGAGCACAGTCCTAGCAGAACATGGACACATTGTATACGCGACCCTCTCCCTATCCCTGCAGCAGTGCTCAGTTTTGCGGGGACATATCGGGACGTTCCCAAGTAACCTCACAGCCTCTGTATACATATACGTGTAGTAATTTATAAAATGTTCCGGTGCGGTAATTGGAAAATCCGCAAAATGTCTCGCCTGCTTCAGACATCTTTTCTGCAAGCACCTGTTGTAAACCTTGCCGACTTGCGAGAAGTGTGCGTACTGTATTTTAAACTGTTCATACTGAGTATGGGAGCCGGGAAAACATAGTCGGTATAGCGACTGGCTACGGGCTGGACGGCCGAGGGGTCGGAGTTCGAGTGCCCGTAGGGTGAAGAATTTTCTCTCTACGTCGTCTAGACCGGCTCTAGGGTCCACACAGCCTTCTGTCTAGTGGGTATCGGGGGTAAAGAGGCCGGGACATGAAGCTGTCCACCCACCTCCAACTAGTGCCATGGTCAAGAAAATGTGGATCTGTACATCCACTCCCCCATACGCCTTCATGGCGTAGTGCTTAATTAGTTAAGCAGAGGGACAGCTATACTTCATGCTGCGTGTAAATATTTATTGAGAACTTGACCCCCCTAGGGAGGTCACGGCCCACAATTTGAATAACCATGGTGTACCGTGAATTATTTGTGCCAAGTCTAATAAGTGCAAAACGTAAATTTTCCTCGACGGTTAGTGGTGATAGCTACACCACGAAGGCGTATGGGGGAGTGGATGTATAGATCCACGTTTTCTTGATCTCGGCACTAGTTGGGAGGTGAATGGTCAGCTTCACGCCCCGGCCGCTTTGTCGCCCGAAAGAGCCCGCGGTTCCCATTGGATAACTTGGGTGGACCTCAGTCTGTCTGGAGGACGTGGAGAGAGAAAATTCTTGACCCTATCGGGACTCGAACTCCGGCCCCTTGGTCGTCCAGACCGTTACAGTAGAAAATTTGAACTTTTACGCAGATGGTGCTTGTTAATGTTTTGAGAAACTTGTAAGCTTTTGCAGTCTTTCGGCTTGCGGCCCCGACGCAGTAATCTCAGTGGCGTTTAGTAAGTCAGGTCGTAAAATGTAATAAGAAGTGGTCCCAGAGGAACTGGACTCGAAGTTCGCTGCTTGGCTGAAACAAAAAAGGTAATAAAATTTTAAGCACGCGTAAAATACGAAATTTTACAATTTATAGTTGCGTTTTTCTACAGTTTTTGAGCACTTGCTGGGTTTGTCTTGCTCGTAATATATTTTAGATATATTCCACTAAAACTTTTATATCAAAACATTTACAGCAAATTGTGAAGTTGATAATGATACGTGCTTGTTTGATAGCTTGCATCGTATCGTTAGAGATATCGGGCACAAAAATTCAATACTATAAATATAGGCACTATATTCTAGTCTTCATACTGATACCGTCGTTAAATAATAATCTTAATATACATATCTACAGTGTATTCATACTCGAATACACCCAGTAGTTGTTGCGACAAGTATTTCTTACTGATATTCTTTGTCGCACGGTAAGAGGGAGGGAGGCATGCAATAGTCAAAAGAAACTTTCCTACTGGCACAAAGTTTGTGGAAAATAACAAAGTATGTTACGCTGCATGGTTATAGGCATTAAGTATGGCGAAAGACGTTTTGAGCGGGTTCAAATCCCTGACCCTGGTCAGCCTTACCATGAACGTAGTCTTCTGTAACATTGCTCAGAAGACCACAGTAGACCCATTCATTCTAGAATATAATTGTATTTATGCCTTCTAAACCCGATGCGAACATAACGTTATACTGACGTAATGTAATTGAATTTGACATCAAATTCGGCTTTTAAATATTAAAATATGGCCAAGTATCTTAATAAACTGTCGCTAGAACTACCGATTGTCACTGCTGTGTATTCGGGAGGTCCTTGGGTCAAGTCTGGGCTGTTCCGACTTTTGTTCCTTTTCCTCCATCCATCCAGGCAAGTGCCGGAGTGGCACAGTACCCCACACTAGGCTACGGCCACTTCCGTCCATATTCTTTCGATTTCATTGTGACTTTTCATTTCTTAATAATGTGAGCTACTTACAGTGCCGGGGGTACACGGTAGTATAGTTGGTTGAGGGGCTATGCTACAAGCCGGAAGGTCGCGGGTTCACGTCCTGATGAGGTCATTGGATTTTTTTCAGTTGACCCAATCCTTCCAGCCGCACTATGGCCCTGGGGTCGATTCAGCCTCTAACAGAAATGAGTACGAGAAATTAATAAAATAATTTTCCTGGGGAGTAAAGCGCGGCCTGCGCGTAAGGCTGACAACCTTACCGCCACCTTTGAGCCGACTGTCTAGATAATGTGGGACCCTCAGCGTGTCACAACCCTATGGGCCTTCACGGCCAGTTATAGGGATATCTTTACTTTACTTTTTTACCCACATTGCCACCAAAAAAGCAGTAAATGATAAATGTTGAGACAGTGTTGGAACATCTTGTGAGCAAAATACATACAAAATAAACTGGCCACTGGATAAAGATATGATCAGTCACGGAAATGAGTTGCTTCTCAGGCACGTTCTTTTACGTATCTTTTGTTTTGCAGATGAATGTCAGGGTGACTACGATGGACGCGGAACTGGAGTTCGCGATCCAGCAGACGACGACTGGCAAGCAACTGTTTGACCAAGTTGTGAAGACAATCGGCCTACGGGAGGTTTGGTTCTTCGGTCTCCAGTATACAGATAGCAAAGGCGACCTCACCTGGATTAAGCTGTACAAGAAGGTAGGCCGATGCAGACTGCATACATACTGTGCGTGTTGTTCATGTGATTGGCTTGTCGATTGCTTCATGCAATATGTAAAGCCTGAGATAGTGCATAGTTCTAGTTAATTGAATAAGGGTGACCATAATGTTCTTACGTAACTCCACATATGCAGGAAACTAAGTTTCTGAGTGCAGACGATGTACGAATATTTGAGTTTGCTTTGCAATTATACGGTGGTCATGCAAGGATATACTGACATTGTTATAATAATAATAATATGGTATTGTACTTCCCTGATTGGTTTAATTGCAGCAAAATAGAATAGAATTTTATGGGCACCGTAATTTTTTTTATTCTCTTAGTGGGGGTGGAGTGTAACAGAGCCCACTCGGCACGGCGGCCATTGATTGGCCTATTGTAGCCTACCCCGGGCGAGTATGATGATGGGGAATTTGGTGGAATGAAGATTGGCAGGGGAAACCGAAGTACTCGGAGAAAACCCGCCCCAGCGCCACTTTGTCCACCACAAATCCCACTTGACCAGACCCGGGATCGAACCCGGGCCGCCGCGGTGGGAAGCCAGCGATTAACTGCTTGAGCTATGGCACGGCCTTATGGCCACCGTATGTTTAATGAGTTTTAGTAGTATCTCCTGTTATGATTTGACTATTGTACATATTTATTGTTCATTGGAATAATTTTAGAGGACACGCTGCTTCGTAGTGTAATCTGTGGGTTTGCACTTCCATTTTGAAGTGTAATTTTATGTAAATGTAGACGTGAAGACATAACACAGTTCAGCATGGATTCTTGTTGGCCCCCTTAGATAACGAATTTATTACGTTAAAAAAGGGGTCATGGACATTGTTTACTCATGCAGTTTGACCTTGTCAGGGTAAGTCTTGGACCCTGTACTGTCCTACGTAGCTGTTCTATCTAACCTCAATTTAATTCTGAATCACCTTTATGGCGCACACATCGTAATGCAACCGTGCTTTAAAAACTGGGCCCACAATTTCAGAAACTTGCAACAAATTATTGCTGCTGTAGATAGATTTTGTAGTACAAAAAAGTGTTGACCTCCATGTGGTTCACTGTTTGTGGAAAAACATGTTTCCAGTGTCAGTTACCTGAAGGATAATTCAGTACTAGTATCGTTTATCGTTGTATTGTTAATGGATGCTAACATTACGTTGGCTGTGAGAAGTAATGTCTTGTGGCACAAGAATTAACAGAATAATTTGATCTAAGTACCATACCTTGCTTTTTTCAAAAGTCTGTCATGCTTTATTTTTTTATATTCATAAGATATCCCAGGACCGCCTCTGTGGTCTAGTGGTCAGAGTTCCTGGCTACAGATCCAGAGGTCCGGGTTCGATTCCCGGCGCTACAAGATTTTTTTCTGAGAAGTAGTGGGGCTGGAACGGGGTTCACTCAGCCTCGTTATTATAATTGAGGAGCTCTTTCAAGGAAATAGCGGCTCCGGTCTAGAAAACCAAAATTAACGGTCGTGGGGATTCGTTGCGCTGACCACGCGACACCCTCTATCCGCAAAAGTAGGCACTAAACTTCGCTGACAAGCGGCGGTCGCTCGGTATAGTTCGCTTGCTGACTAAAATCACAGTTTGTTTTGTTTCATGAGATATCACTCAACCGGCTGTAGGCTTATTACAAAGAAATAAAGTTGTATGTATTCGTTGATGAGCTACTTGTAAGGAAACTTATTGCCAGGAAATATTGAATTGATTAACAATCAAGTTCCTTCCGTCAAATGTGACACTTTTATAAGTTTTCCACCTCGTCACCACCTGCCTTACATGTTTCGGCTCACCACGGAGCCATCATCAGAGGCATTTATAGTAGAAAAAGAAATCACCAACACACAAAACTTCACTTTGTTAAAAATAGCCACGTTCCAGTTAATTAAAATAATTACAATAGTTAAAATTGCCGAGAGTGTCGGTTCACTAAAGGTTTTCCACACACCACGGTAGCTTTCTTATTTAATTCGTCGTTAATTCTGTAAAAATTATGTTTCGTTATTTGAAGTAAGAATTCTTAAAATTCCTAGAATTCTTTCCCGCTTGGCCCAGTCTTTTTTCTTCGGGATGTTGTTGACGTGTGTTGTCTGTCGGTTGTTGATGTTGCTTGTCTGTGTGTTGCGATGCATCGCATCTTTTTAAAGCGACCGTATCGTGAGGCCGACAGCTTGTGCCTGTTCTGGGATCGAGATCTGAATTAGGAGCTGGCTGTTTTTTTCCTGCTTTCGTTGTCATAAGCTGTTAATATATTCTGTAGTACAGCCTTCTGTTTTAACACTTCCACATTCTAAAGTTACTGAAATTTATTGCTTAGTAGTTTTACGGGGCAGTGCAGGAAATGGTGCAGTTCTGTAAGCCTTCTTGGCCCACCCATGTAGATTACAATAAAAATACGTAAACTGGCTTGTGTCCATTTTGGAAACGAGGAGTAACCGCGAACCTTATCCCCTTTCTTTCGCCCTGCTGGATTTATATCCTGCCGCAGAGGTCGTAAGGCATTGCGCACCGCTGTGTACGCAGATGGCCAAGCTCGGCTAATGAAAGCTGATGATGTCATTTCGAAAGAAGCGTCAGGATTACGTATTAGCTCACAATAGTATCCCGGATGAGAGAGGGAGAAGCAGAAGAGCTTCATGACGTGAAAAGGGGGTGGTGAATCATTCATTCTAGGATCTTGGCTTGCGAACTGTGGCGTTTTCTTTAATTCTGCACATATTGAACGTGACTAGGTAGGGATCAGTGGTCAAGGCCTGCAAGGTCGATTGGGTGGGTCTGGTGTTGCATCGTGCCAAGTGTATGGGTGGATGCGCCGGTTGAATGAGGCGGCTGTTAGAACTGTGCTCTGATTTAGGATAACTGTGTATTCACCCGTCATGTGTACGTTCGCGTAAAGCCGGACATAGAAGACCAACCTAAGATTCAGTCCTCAGAAATGACGATTTTAATGTCACCTAAGGGATGCGCAAAAATGAATTGGATTAGAAATTGCGAAATATAATTATAGATGTATTAAGTAGATGTCCCTGTGGTGAACGAATTAAGCACTACGGCATGACGGCGTATGGGGGTGTGGATGTCCAGATTCACATTTTCTTGAGCTGGACACTAGATGGAGGTGAGTGGTCAGCTTCACGCCCCTACCGCCTTACCCCCGGTACCTATTGGATAGGAGGCTGGGTGGAGTGGACCCCAGAGCCGGCCAGGACGATTTGGAGAAATTTCTTGACCGTACCGGGACTCCGACTTCTCAGTCGTCCAGCCTCGTAGCCAGTCGCTACACCGACTCATAATGAGAAATATAAGAGCCAGGCGGCTAGACCATCTGAAGGTACTCAGCGACACGAATACTAGAAAGAGCTTTCTATTTTAGGCCAAGGGGCAAAATAGGTGTTTAACAGCCAAAGAAATAAATTGGAAGTCAGGCCGGAAGAGGAAGGTTTCCAGTGCTCTGAAGTTAAGATGTTGATGACGTCTGAAATTGGCCACGGGCGCAGCGGTTCTGTTGTCTGCAGCAATAGGGACAGTTGTTTCGTCACGACGACATCCATACCAGATGTGGGACAACATGCAACCTGCTCACCAGTGGTTACCAGCAGCTGTTTCCGGGGGGGTTGAGGCTGGTGGTGGGGGTGTAAATCAACCGGAGGGCGAAACTGACCACACACTTCAGTTTCAGTGCTGATGTTCAGCTACAGCCTTACGTCATTCTGCGTAAATATTCGTATAAGGGAAGACTTTGACTTTTATTCGTTGTAATGTAAATAACTTTTTAAGTATATTCTGTCTAGTGCTTATTCTTAAAATTGTGTCTGTCTTCCTCTCCTGAATTAAGAGTGACCGCACATTTCCACATTCCGAATGTCATGCGCCAACATTGGCTGAGTAAGCACTCGCCCCGTCACACTGTTAGAACTGACGCCACACAAAAGTAGCTGATAGATATCCTGCGGACGAGAACCGGTTTTTTTCAACATGGTATGGTCGTTGGTCTAGAAAACCGAGATTTTACAGCCTTGGGAATCCGTTGCGCTGACCGCGCGACATCCTCTATCCGCAGAAGGTGGCTCTAACTTTGCCTGCAAGCGGCGGTCGCTCGGTCGGTATAGTTCGCTGGTGGCCTAAGGGTCACTGAGGAAAAGGTTAGATATTCTAACCTCCATATCTGATTCAGTACACGCTGCGACTAATAAATGTTCTTTTTACTAACTCTCAAATGCCTTTATCGAACGTGGTGTGTCTTGTATCAGGGTGCCCAGCTTCAAACCAGTGAGGTGTCGCATTTCATAAGCCGATGCAAATGTCGGCCCTGCAGTGATCAGATCGACGAAGTGTGGGCGACTCGATGTGGAATTGGACCGATAAAGTTAGAAGAATATTTAAATTAAATGCTGTCAGATCGACGGCGCTTAAAAATTAGCCGCGAAAGGTTTGCTAGACTTTCGATATTGCGTACTGTCATGAAACAGTACTAATTCCATAACTTCATAAGTTACATTTTGCGAACGTTTTAAAAAGAAGAAATCCGATTTTCCGTTTATCGTCATCTAGTTAAAGCTACTGTTAAGTCTAACAGACGTAAATAATGTCGGAAGGTTTGTGACGATATCATAATACAGTTATTGTGTTTCTGGGTATTATTCCTCGTCCTGTTTTTATTTAGAACAGCGTTTCTGAAACTGAATTATGTTTCTGTCTTCAGGTGGAACCTTCTCGGTTGGGCCCAATCTATAGAGCTAGTCCGGAGATAGTGACTAGCTCTAACGATTGGACCTAACTGAGTAGGTTCCACCTGAAGACGGAAACAGGAACCAGGCTCCGCAACGTTGTGCTTTAAATAAAAGAGGACGACGGATACTTTCCAGAAACAAAATTTTACCATCAGGCGTATATGATTAAAGTCTATTTATTGATGGAAATTTAAAGCCACAATCCAAGCAATTCCGGAAATACGTGGGCTCTTTTAGGAAAAGATATTGTCACGTTTCTATGTGTATAATATAAACTCCGTCGTAAATGTAACACTTTATTGTAGTTCTTGTCCCTCTTCTTTCAAACTACACAACACACCAGACAGCAAGCGTACGTAGGTCGTACCGAAAGTCATGAGCAACCTTTTTTTTTTTTTTTGCATGCAACCTGGGAACAGCAGACGAAAGAGAATACGGTGGTAGGTGGAACCAGCTGTTGTGTTAACCTTGAGTGTCTTGTGGCGTCAGTAGCTTGCATCACGTGACCAGTATCACTGCCAACAAAGTGGCCGACAACGATATGCCGTTTCGCCAGCGTGCTGTCATCGAATTTCTTGTGAAAGAGGAAATCCCTGCTGCAGAAATTCACCAGAGACTTCAGCGTGCTTATGGAAGTGTGTGCATGGGTGCGAGCAGTGTTCGAAGATGGGTAAAACATTTTAAAGATGGGAACACTAGCATTGAAGATGAGCCTCGGAGCTGTCGTCCTCGAACAGCCTCAGCTGAACGCAACAAGGAAAGAGTGGATGACATTGAAGATGACAGGCGTGTGACTATGGACACATAGCCCGAAAACTTGGAACAGGGCACAGTGCAGTACATGAGATGATTGAAAGCTTGGGCTATAGGAGAGTTTGTGCTCGTTGGGTCCCACGGTTATTGACCGAAGACCACAAAGGTCAGCGAAAAGCCATCACCTCAGAACTGCTGCAGAGATATCGACACGAAGGCGATGATTTTTTGCTCTGTATTGTGTCAGGTGACGAAAGCTGGTTTCACCATTTCAAGTCTGAAACGAAACGGCAGAGTATGGAATGGCACCATTTGCATTCTCCATCAAAAAAGAAGGCAAAGACAGTGCCATCAGCTGCGAAGGTGATGGGCACAGTCTTCTTGGTTGCAGAGGGGTTTATTCTGGCCGAATTCCTGGAACCTGGGTAAACCATCAGTGCTGCTCGTTATGTCCAGACGCTGCACAAGCTTCGTCGTGCATTGCGCGATAAACGTCCGGGACGAAACATCATCATCCTGCATTACAACTCTCGCCCCCCACGCCGCTCGCCTCGCATTGGAAGGAATTGCAAAGATGGGGTGGGAAGTTCTTCCGCACCCCTCCTATAACCCTGATCTGGCACCCTCCGACTACCATATTTTCGGGTTTGTGAAGGATCAGCTGCGTGGACAACGTTTTGAGACAAAGGAGGCAATTTAGAAAGCAGTGTGTCAGTATCTTCGTATGGCTGGAACGGAATTTTACAGAAGAGGAATTTTCAAACTCCCAGAACGCTGGGAGAAATGTGTACAAAGAAGTGGCGATTATGTGGAAAAATAAAGAAAGGTCTGTAGATTGAGGTGGTGTATTTGGTTTGTCAATAATAAAGCATGTTACTTTACAACAAATTGTTGCTCATGACATTCAGTACTACCCTCGTATTAAAGGAAAGCAGTGGGACGCACACAGAGAACCTGCACAAAATAACACACGAGTTGTGCTGAAAGCAAGAGGTAGCCACTGCAGCACACATAAGCATAGAGCAGGTATCTCTGTGATTTTGGTTTTTAAATCTAAATTTAAATTTTAAATATTAAAGCTAAATGAGAATTTAAAAATTTTAAACCATTCGACATGTGAGTATTCATGAAACACAATTGACAAAATCGACAAGGCGAGTTCGGAATATCGGGTGCCGATTGACGACAGAAAATGAACAATTGGAAATCTGGAATTTAAATGTTAATATTGAGTGCAGTGTGACAGCTACGTGAAGTGAAATACACCCGATGATGGCCGATTACGGCCGAAACATGTAGTGTGAAAGGAGGGGGATAAGAACTACAATAAAGTGTTACATTTACGACGGAGTTTATATTATAGAAGTGTGGAATGCAACAGGATGCTTAAATATAATATATTGTCACGTGTTTGAATGTGACTGTCGACGGGGTTTTGGATTGGTTATTGGATTTATTGACCGCTTTAACACAGTTCATGACTACACTTAATTATAGCGTTCTCGGTCTTTTACTAGACGTTTCCTGGTAACGGCTTCAACAATGGCTATTCTTCTGCCACCGGGGGCAAGTCCTCTCCGAATCGCGGTTCCCTTCCAAGTGCCTCTTCTTGTTTCAGTTGGCTTCCTTATAAGTATTGCTGCATGTGTATCTGTTGCCGCTGGAACATGTTTACCGAGCCGTTGCTTGAGGTTGATGGTAGTTGAACCTCGTGGAGTTGGTGATGAATTTGCTAAACATTTTCAATCAGTATATAAGAGTCCTTGTCCTGAGATATTCCCCACGTTTTCATAGTCTTCTGAATGTTCACATTTAGCTATTGTTTCTGATTCGGATGTTCTTAAAGCTCTTAAGCGCCTGTCTGGAGTTCGTGACACGGTTGGCTTTGGTATTAAGGGTTCTTACTGATGTTCTTAAACATATTTATAATCTAAGCTTATCACAGCAGTATTTTCCTACCTTGTGAAATCAAGCAGCAGTTGTATCTGTTTTCAAAAAAGACAACAGTGACTCTGTTAGCAGTTACAGACCTTTATCCCTTAATAATTTTCCTGAAGTACTTGATTTTGTTATTCATGACCATGTTTCGCATTCACTCATGGAGCTGAGCCCTTTTTGGGAAGCCGCCAATTGTACAGCTACTCATGAACTTCCCAGCGTTTTATGGAATTCGAAGGTTCATTGCCGTGTTCTCAAGAACCCCCACTGGTCCAGAGCCAGTCCACACCATCCCGTCCTATCTCTCTAGGATCCACTTTAATGTTCACCCACATAGTCTTGGTCTTCCCAGTAGACTTCACCTTGAGGGAAGAATATTGGATAACATTTTGTAGTAAAATCCCCCGATAATTACAGTCAGTTGTATCACCCTTCTTGTGAACTGGTACAATAATGACTCCTTCCACTGATCAGGCAGTTCGTATTTGAAATAGAATTAATTAACCTATGGATCTTAGAGCGTAATAATATTTCACTCCTGCTTGAATCGGTTCTGCCAGAATTCTATCACTGCTTGGGATATTTATACCTTTTCAACTTTGCAATATCAATTTCAACCTCAAAAGGGCTAGGATCAGGAACAAACGGCTCAGCATGGTTTCACTAAATATGATTCTGCCATCACCATTGCGCGTCAGCTGCCAGTGTTGTTTGTAGGTAAAACTGTTCTTCTTAATCATATATTATAATAATCCTTTCTGTACATTAAATATTAGTTGTAGGCAGTATATGAATGCCCCAGAATGACTGGCGGGATGCTGCCATGGTTTGTCGTTTGTGTGTGTCCATCTTTGCTGGTGGCGATTATAAACTTGAAATATTTACTGTTGTATATTATTCATGATTCTTCATATTAGAATAATTGCATTCAATGTAAAAGTATTTATTTTACTTTTCTCACTTCTTAGTGATAACTTTGATTTGTGTTAATGAAATATTATTATGCAAATTAACACGTTTTTTAACATTTTCTTTGTGCGTTTTATGTCTTTTCTTTACTCGTGCCAACTTTGTGCTTGACCTTTGGGCTGTTAAGTTAGTGTTTAAATAAATAAGAATTGAATAATTAAAATTTGTGGGCATAACGACGCAGTGGTGGCTGGGTGAACAAAGTTCTCTTCAGCTGTGTCACCTTTCATTTTGTCAGTAAATGTAACATATTACATGTCTTCAAATTATTTAGCCCAACCAAAGTAACAATTGTAGGAGGAGCATATTTAGTAAGAGTTGGAAGGGAAAACTTCCTTTGCTCTTATGCTTTGCCAGATAACATTTACTGTTCAGCAAAGCAGGACAAGGTTCGGAACAGGGGGGGGGGGAGCGCGGCCTTGCGGAATCCACATATTAATTACGTCATATCTTTTAAGACCTGGCAGGTAACAACTTACGAGTGAAACATGGTGTAGTCATTTGTTACGAAATCATCTTCGCTTCATGGTGTGTTCCAACTTAACATATTGTACCTTCTCCAAGGTCTTGAAATGTCTGTGTCGTTTTGGTTTGTACAGTAGAAAGTGTGGTATTCTTTCATCAGTAGTTCTTTTCCAAGTTGTTTATCCAGTCCTGTCTGTGTTCTGTACGTTCATTTTCACTTTCCAAGCATCTTCATTCTTACTATAATGTAGTGCAACATTTAGCAGTGCTCAAGCAGTACTGTATTCTGGTTATGCCTCTTTCGTTAGTCATTCAAGGTTCACATCCATGTAGGAACGTTGATAGTGCTACTGCCATATAAAATGTCGGCTGTTGCGAGGTTAGGTATGATAATATGGAAGGAGCTTATGTTTCACAGTGAGATTATGGTGAATCCGATTCTGATATCAGAGAACACTGTGTCGGACATAGGCGTATCTCTGTTAAACGTTTCTGTGCCAACTAATAGTTTCTTGTGTCGTTAGATTGAATTTTGGGGACGTGGAAGTGAGTGGTCTTTTGATGCTGTGCCACACACGTGCAGTAGAAGGCTGTATCGAAGAGATGGGAAGATTGTATATGCCTCCGTGTCGAAGAACGGAACTCAGATGTTCAGTTGCCTTATTTAATTAAATATGACTTAATTTTAAGAACCACTGTAGCTATCTGTGTATCCATCCATCCGTCTGCAACCCTTGTGGCCCTTGGCCGCCTTTTCATTTTCTTAATCTATACACAGTTGTTGGGACTCCTTGGCCGTGCCATAGCTCAAGCGGTTAGTCGCTGGCTTCCCACCGCGGCGGCCCGGGTCTGGTCAAGTGGGATTTGTGTTGGACAGAGTGGCGCTGGGGCGGGTTTTCTCACAGTACTTCGGTTTCCCCTGCCCGTCTTCATTCCACCAAGTTCTCCATCATCATAATCACCCGGGGCAGGCTACAGTAGGCCAATCAATGACCACCGTGCCGAGTGGACACAATTGGACTCCACCCCCCAATAAGCGAATTTAATTTTTATGACTCCTTGGACGGGGGATCAGCCTGTCGCAAGGCCGCTATCTGCACACAGAAAACAGAATAAATAGACACAGACATCCATGTCTCGAGTAGAATTCCAACACACGATCCCAGTGTTCGATCGGGCGAAGACCCTTTATGCATTAGGCCATGCTGCCATTGTGGACTGCAAGAACTACTGTAGCACCACGTACTTGATAAATGTCTGTTGGTCACTTCCCCCCCCCCCAGAAAATTTGATAAATAATCCGACACGATCCTTTGCACACATCTACAGAAATGAGCTGCAATACGATATACGTAGGGTGATCAACATGTGGCCTGCTCCGCAAGGAGTCCAATTTAATGTCCAGTACAGATGAGTGACATTCCACGTTTTGGAACTCGAGCATTTGGATAAATTTATACCCTGGTCAAACGTCCCTTTCTTGTCTATGTGAGTCCTGCTGCCTCATATTGGAATAGGTCATTGGTGTCGAATCTTTCCGCCGTCTGATGCCAGATTTGCAGAACACTGAGAAGTGAGCCAACCCCCCTCGCTACTCGAGTACAGCTTTCGTAACCGAATGAGAAATCCGCTGATACACATATTGTACACTTGGAACGCCTATATTGAAAGCGAAATAGACTGCATTAATGGATTTTTAAATTTGACGTCATATATTTCACGGTTCCAAGTTACTGACAAGTTGATGTTTTCTCGTAGCTGTATTGTAACCGTGCTTTTTGGGATTCTGGATGGGTGGGAGAAAGGAAAACGTACAATTTGAAGAAAATCGTGGATTGATGAATATTGAATTGTCAGGTGACTCCAGATGTTAATAAGGCAACACCGTGCCAGTGGTTTGCCAGCCCTGGCTTTCATGCTGACTTGGTTTGCTCAACAGACATTGGCGAAACAGAATTTAAATATCCCCACGACCTCTTCCACGCCATTCTCATTATTTTAAGGATAATTTTTTCCATCCTGGAAGGTCCAGAAATGCAGTTCCACTCTTACAGACATCAGGACGATCGGGCCTGAAGATGTGTATAATTCATCTGTCCTTTTGCTACCCCCGCCCTTTATTCAGATTTAGCTGTTTTGGTAACGATGTTCATTAACAGTTTATTGGTCTCCTTCAGAGATCTGCTTGGGCGTACGTGTTCTACAGAACTGTCGAAGGCAAAATTTGCAGTCCACCTAGTGACAAGAAATCATTATTTGTGAGCGAGCATTCCATGTATACTTTTCAGACATTTCAGTGGGTGCAGAACTTAAGGGACGGAAATATTATTTAGGTTAATTAAAACGTTCTTGGATTCCTACGCTCATCTCTTGCGAAAACGTCTTCTTTGAGAACTGTCTGGCATAAATACTCGAACACGATTGACGGACGTTGATGTATTATTCACTATCGCAGTTGCAGTTTTCGGTTGCGTTCCGTGTGTGTTCGGTTCAAAACCCAAGGTACCACACAATTACCCATCATCACTGGAAGGTCGTAAAATTGAAGTGGAGTTGAAGCGACCCGCTGTTCTGCAAGAAGAAATGAAGGCTGTGTAATGGCTTCCTGTACTGTTTCGTAATAGTTCTACTGAATACTTACGCATGGCATAGCCGTAGCCCCTCACGTCCACCAACTTGAGCTGGCGTCACCATCCACATGTCGTGATTGATGGAGAAGCAGTTTCAGGAGGGCATTCTTCGACTGGTACGCACACTGGCAAACAGTTGGCTTGTCGAAAGTCGCTCATCTGCCTGTGCGTTGGGAGTATCGAGGCGAGAACTGAGCACGAGAGTAGAGGCCTACATGCTTTAGGGAAGTAGCCCTTAATTGAAATATTTTACAAAGATGCAGAACACGAGAAAACATTAAGAATATAATCCAATTCGTGGTACGACGTTGAATCCAGATCTGATATTGCACGGGATCGGTAAGGGAACAAGTGTTCGGGTTTGCCTCATGAATGGGAGAAGTGGTGACATTCTGCGAAAGAAGTTCTGGGATATTTTAAAATTATTACTCAAAACTCCGTGGCCTGTAGTCCGCAAGAGAACTATACCGACTGAGCGACCGCCTGCTTGACGGCGGCGTTAGTGCCAACTTTTGCGGATAGAGGGTGTCACGTAGTCAGCACAACGGTTCCCCACGGCCGTTAATCTCGGTTTTCTAGACCGGAGCCGCTCTTTCCTTGAAATATATCCTCAGTTATCCTCACGAGACAGTGGACCCCGTTACAGACCCACGACTTCTCAGAGAAATTTGGTAGCGCCGGGAATCGAGCCCGGGACCTCTGGATATATAGCCAGGAACTCTGACCACTAGACCACCGACGCGGTCATTACTCAAATGAGTATCAGATATGTAAGATTGACATTCCCGATGAAATCGGAATCTGCCATAGAGCAGATCATTCATGGAAAGCTCTTCATCTAGTTACTAGATTTTTACTTCGAAATAATTACAAGTCTATTCGAGGAGAATGCTGTGGTCTGCAATATGCTGAAAATGAGCAGTTATTTACCATTTGCGCCATTATCTGGTATCCTTGCCACGTAATTAAGCTGTTTCTTGTCAGTAATTTGTTACGACACACGTCAGAAGTAGCTGGTAAATCTGTTTTCCTTTAGTTCCAGCTACGTTGTTAACGTGTTTTTTTTTTTGGAACGGTACTGTGAACGTAACTTGGTGAATATACATGCAATGATTAGGAGTCGGTTTGCAATGTTGGTTTGTGGAAACTTCACCGTGTACCTCCGTATCAGTTTAACACACTCGTAAATTGTGTGTGGCAGCTCACATCATGGTCATTTTAGCAAAGTTGACATGAAAGGCCTTTGCTGATTAGTCATGAAGTGGAACCACAGGATTGTCTTAAGAGATTGTGATCTTGGGGCCCGATACTAGTAATCTTGTATATTTTTTTTATTTTTCTCACGGGGTGAGACAGTCCAGATAGTACTGCGGCCACTGTTTGGCCTATTATACCAGCCCCAGATGATGATGATGATAATGATGGAGCAATCGGTAGAATGCGAATTGGCAAGGGAAACCGAAGTACTCGGAGAAAACCTGCCCCAGTGCCACTTTGTCCACCACAGATTGCACATGACCTGACCCGGGCTCGAACCCGGGCCGCTGCTTGGAAAGCCGGCGACTAACCGCCTGAGCTATGGTACGGCCTTGTGTAGACTTGTAGTGGATACCAGAAGTGGAAGAAGCAGCTGCTACCAAACCAGAAGACCACTGTCTGAACTCTAGTGCCGCTGAGCACGTCGTGATAAAGGTGAGTGTCCCGCAGTCTTGGATGCCACTCCACCATCACATGCGTTAGTTATAAGTTAAAACGGTGTAATATTAGAAAGTCACATCTTACATATTTTTCATATGATTTATTATTGTTTGCGTCATCAAAATTCGTGTATAAACTTTATATATTATTTTAAAACATGTTTCGGCTCCTTATAACCATCATACTATTTGCACTCACACTCTGTTTTGCTTATATTTTCACCTGCATTGGTGGCCCATGTTGACAGTTGGGGGACGTCATACATGTTATTGGTTAATGTTAATGCCAACGTATACAATATTCCTAATATTTATACGAATTTCAGGCCTCAGTCATTGGAAATTTGGTATTATCTTAGGTGTTCTGAATATAAATGTCCCAGTAAACCCAACTGCCGTGAGATCGCCTTTCATAACAGGAAACGGTTGCCCGACCAGATGTGCGTGAGGCTGGAAAAGAGATGGCTGAATACTGTTACGTGCATGATGATGTAACCTGCAGTACTTGCGTGATGGGCACAACAAAGCAGTTCTCTTGCCGTGAGACGCCATGAGGATACGAAATTGAAGATGGCTGCGGTTTTCCTTAGCCTTGGCCTGGAGGCCCGCACACTGTTCATATTGTTAGCAGACGCCTAATAGCATGAGTGAAATAAAAGTCCTCTGCGTATTCTCACATTGTTTTTGTCCCTGAAATTTGACTGAAGTATTTTCTTTGCAGTGGCATTAAATGTCTGAGGAATGCAGGCAGGATGGGATCAGATTTATTCAGAGGTTAACAGTCTCAGTGCTGCTTGTTAGTAACGGCGGTAGCCACCTGTCTATGTCAGATATTATGTTTCTGAACAATTTCCATTGTCCTGATTTAATAAATAACAGGATGTATTGTGTTTCTGGACATTATTCATAGTCCTGTTTGATTATCCTTCGTCCTGTTTTTATCTGGAAAACCGGCCTCATTTTAAATAAAAACAGGAAATATTGTGTTTCTGGACATTATCCATCGTCCTGTTTTTAAGTAAGGAACAGCTTGTAGTTCTTACAGAGAAAAACTGGAAATTGTTTAAGATATTTTGGTCTGGTTGTATAATTACCATCCTTTGATATGAGAAGTCTCCCAGGAACTTGTTATGTTTCTGAGGAACTGTTCTGGTATAATTGGATTCGACTTCTTCCTACGGATGGGAGGCGTTTGCAGTTAGTAAATTGTCATTGTTTTGCTGCTTTTTAAGATATTTAATGGTAACTAATGTGAACTGGATAACGTGTAGTGTAGTTTTACAATATAATTATATAGAATTATTCAATTGTACTTTGACAGAGGGCAATAATAACTGTTTCTGCTTCTGACGCATGCTAGCCTGAGAATGTATTCTCGAGGATACTTCGCAAGCTGAAGAAGGATGGTTCTCTTGATGAAGACGATTTGGTAAGATTGAAACAGGATGTCTTTGCAATCACTTCCCATTTTCCTGTTGTAAATAGCACAGTAGCTTTGTGGTTTCAGTAGTAGCAGCCCGAGAAGATTTTGTGTTGCGTTATGAAGGTATTTTTTTTTCTGGTATCGAATTGTTGCAACCCCTTTTTTTTACACTACTTTTACCGAAGTAGGTTTCCAGATGACCATTAACATAGATATTTAGTATCAACGAAGTAGAACTGGCGTAATATAATGTATGCATCTGATTTCGGCAGTGTCATATGTTGGCTGCTCGAGAATGGAGTTTTACAGCTATACTATTTCACTGTGCTCGTATAATTATAGCATGTATGGTCGGTGGAAGCCGAAGAAAATGTTGCCATGCGCAGAACAACGGGATGCAGGTTCAATTCCCTGTTAGCATTACGAAGTTAATAGAAATAATAATTGTGTGCATTTGTAGACGTTAGTAAGACGGCGACGGCGTAGTACATGTTGCCCCTCGGAAGAATAATTGTTGATTCGAGACGGTTCTTGTAATTCCGGAAAAGTGTAGGTCACTGTCTACTTTACAGGGAAAGTTACTGAAACCACTGTTTGAGTATACTGATCCTGGGCCGAAGAGGAGGCGTATGTAGCGACCCTACGTTTTCTTACTACAGCGCCGTCCAAAAATACGCATTTTTACGTACAGGAATTTGAGCCTGATGTAACGGAAGTGCACCACCAAGAAGGCGGGCATCGTTTGATTGCAGTAGGCTCAGTTAAAAGTTGCGGGTAGTTTTTGTTTGGGCTCGAAATAATGTTGCGGGTTCAGCCACTGTAAAATTGCGGTTTAGTGACACTGGATGCCCTGAATTGCTTTGAACTGCCGTGTTTGCACGGTGCAGCTGAAGTGCCGCACTGAGTCATGTATTACGCCAGGGTTGGTTAGAAACAACCAGGATATGTAATATGTGGAACCTTGCCTTCAGGGCATGGGGGACGTTTCATTTACTCTTCTGTGGCGTTATAGACGTCTCGCATGGTCAGTGATCCTTTGAGCTTCTGACATAGTTCTTCTGTATGTTAACCCCGCATAGAAACTCTTTGTCACGAAAGTCATACAGTCTCACATAATCCAGTGCAAGGGAGTATTATTACATCTGAAGAGGTGTTGTCCTTGACGGAAGTTTGCGCTCGTCCCCACTACGTGGCCGCTCTTCTTGGACTCTGTATTCCTTTACGTACCTAAAGACGTAGGGACTAAAATCAAGTGTAGACGCATGGCTCAGGAGTAAGACAGTGGCGTTCTTACAGACACGTGAATTGTTTAAACTGTAGCAGTTTGAGAAGAAAGCAGTCTTCTGGGATTTGGCACCGTGTATATGTGGTGTTAACCGACGTTTCGGAGGAACGTATCGCCCCCATCTTCAGGGTTGAAGAAGTATAAGTAAATCTGCAAGCGACAACACCGTGAGACACGGTGTCTCACCGTGTTGTCGCTTGCAGATTTACTTATACTTCTTCAACCCTGAAGATGGGGGCGATACGTTCCTCCGAAACGTCGGTTAACACCACATATACACGGTGCCAAATCCCAGAAGACTGCTTTCTTCATAGTCACCGCCGTGAAAGCCTCAAATCTTATATTATGTAGCAGTTTAGTTTACGTAAACCATGTTTGGAAGATGGCGCAGTTTTCTGCATATCGTGAAGCAGATTTCTAGTCATTACCCGCGCCGTGCGGTGCTTAGGATCAGACTGTGTTGGATGCAGAAAACTTGTGTAAGTGTACAGCAGAAGAATGGCATTTTATTAATGTTCGTAAGGGATTTTGGGGTGTAATGCAAGCTGTTTTGTGGCCTGCATGTTAATGTAGTTTTTCTTGTCTTTGTATGGGTGAATGTATAAGGTTTTCCCTATGATTAACTAATTAAGCACTACGCGATTAAGGCGTCTGGGGTAGTGGATGTATAGATCTACTTTTCTCGAACCGCAGCACTAGTTGGGAGCGAGTGGTCAGATTGACGCCTCGGGCGCTTTGCCCCCGGTGGAGAGCGCCCCCGGTGCCCATTGGATAGGAGGTCGTGTGGATCCTAGAGCCGGTCTGAACGATGTGGAGGAGAGAAAATTCTTTACCGTACCAGGACTCGAACTGCGACCCTTCGATCATTCAGCCCGAATCAAGTGGTTGCAGCGGGTGTAAGAAGTCGTTCGTGGAGGCAGTTGGTTGGACCAATGTCGACTCGGTTGACAGAGTTCTCGATTAGTGGTGGTAGTAATAGAAGCTGAGCTGATCTACGAGGGAGAGTCAGCAAATAGGTCACAGATGGAAATACGTACGTAAAACAGTTGTAATGGGCGTAAGGTTTTCTGTGTGTGTTACTAGGTAGCAGACGCGCATGGTCATGTTCAGAGGCTGGTTTCAGTAGTCTAGTCAAAATGGCGACCGTGCTTGAGAGGTGTACTAACAAATAACAGCGTTCTGTTATGCGTTCTTTTGAGGGTAGAGGCCTCAGTGCAAAAGATATCCATAAAGAAATGTTTCCTGTTTACGGTTTGAAGTGTTTGTCGCGTAAATCGGTTCACAACTGGGTGGCGAATGTTTAGCTGATGACAAAGCAGTTGAAACGGAGGTGCGGAAGTTGCTGTGGCAACAGTCGGAAGACTGCGCTGCGGGTAAAGCGATAGGACATACGTATCGGTGTTGGGGAAGGATATGTCAAGAAGTGTTCTGCAGGTTCGAATATCACATGAATGTCTACCATTTTATATCCATCTATGACCTATTTACTAACTCTCCCTCTAAATTAAATAGATTTGCTTTAATGTAAGTTTATCATAGGTTATGGAGCACAGATAAAGCATTAGAAAGAAACGGCAGCAGTGCCGTAGCGTGCCTTGTTCTGACATGTACTCAACAAGAAAGGTGTCGCATATTGTTTTCTAGTGCCACACGTACCGTGGTACCTGCGATATACAGCCAGTTGAACTATCCAGGACGCGTAATCCCTTAAGCGTCTGTTCTGTAAGCCGACACTGTTGTCACGCTGTGCCGTGAAGAACTCGAGTTAAAGCATACAGTACATTCTCAGGAATGTCTTGTTCAATCACAAGACACAGTTCGAAGAGGCAGGGATACATTCGTACACTCACTGACGGAGCTGAGCCCTTCTTGAGAAGCCGCTAATTGTGCAGCTACCGTGTTCACAAGAGCCCTCCACTTGCCGCTGCCCTGAGCCCGATCAAGCCAATCCATACCATCCCAACCTGTCTCTCTTAAGATCCATTTAATATTGCTCACCCACCTACGTCTTGGTCTTCCCAGTGGTCTCTTTCCTTCTGGCTTTTCCCATCAATATCCTATATGCATTCCTCTTCTGCCCCATTCGTGGGGGAGGAACCAATCTGTCAAACTGAAGACTTGAGGTCTGCAAATTTAATTCTGACTAATGTGGACCGTAACTCCTGCTTAACATGAATTTCAAATCGTATGTTTCTTTGATATGAGGTTCTCACGGCAGGATGAATCGCCGTGTAGTATGGTAGAAGTTCACTGAGTTTCAGTTGGTCTTTTTTCCTGCTGGTACATTTCTTGGCGTACTGTTGTACCCACAAGATGGCAGAAGTACGTTCATCCGAAACGCTGGCCTACACGGTGCTTCGACCCCGAAGATGGCCCCACCGCACAAGTAGTTGATTCTGGACATAAATCGTCGATTTGTTAAGATTTATACCTGCAACTTTAGGGAGCCAGGATAGCGCAGTCGGTATAGCGACTGGCTACGGGCTGGGCGACCGAGTGGTCGGAGTTCGAGTCCCGGCAGGGTTTTCTCCAAATCGTCCTGGCTGGCTCTGGGATCCACCCAGCCTCCTATCCAATAGTACCCGGGGTTAAAGCGGCAGGGGCATGAAGCTGACCACTCGCCTCCATCTAGTGACCAGGTCAAGACTATGTGAATCTGTAGATCCACTCCCCCATACGCCTTCATGGCCTAGTGCTTAATTAGTTAAGCACAGGAACTTTACCATTTTTACCTACAACTTCTCTACTCAAGACATCTATTTAGAAATTTACTTATTACTCCATATTATCGAGAGTAGATTAATTAAATAAAAAAAACTTTGTATTCGAAACATTTTCGTTATAGTGAGAATTTAACGAAGAACAAAATTTCGTGTTGTGTAAGCCCACAGTACATTTGTATCTGCCTTAAATGAGCGCGCAGGTCAGTGGTGTATGCAGAATAGTAGTAAGCGGACTGTTTCCGTGTAATTTGTTTCAGCTGGTGTTTTGCAAGGTTTGTAGTCGCAGTTTGACTTCCGCATTGGGATCTGTGTTCCCACTTCTCTGCATGTAAGAGGAGACTCGCTCCCTACTGGTTTCCACATACTTGCACAGGTGGCAGCTCATTGTTAGACAGTGTGCCTTCTGAAGGATGAAGATGCTTCTTAATTCACCGTTGTAACGGGGAAAGGAAAGAATGATATAAATGTGGCCGTCTCTACGTATCTGTTGCGTGGTTCCGAAGTGCAATTCAAGACCCTACAGACGCTCAGGCGGGCTGTCCACCTGGTCTGAAAGGTTCAGGCCTGTGCAGATAACCCGTAGTGTCTATGCGCTATTGTAGGCTCTCCCGACCGGATTGTCTTCTGGCGTTGACAGAGATGGGGTCTGCGCAGGCGTCCCTAATTTGAGCGTGTGTACAGTCCAAGCGTGTTCGAGCTGTGAACTTTGATCAGACGAACTCGAATTGCAACAGATGATTTTGCCTAAAGCATCCATCAGGATTCTGGGTGGCAGCTATCGTCTGCCTTTATGTTTAACAATTTTAACTCAAACAGTAACATTTAAAATAATCATTTTTTTTTTAGTTTTAATAATTTTCAAACACGTTTCTTCAGTACGTAAATAATTTAACCCAATCTTGTTTCTCAAATTTTAATTCAGTGAGTACCTTAATCTGAAAAAACTTTGGGCTTTCGAATAGCCATTTTTTACACAACTTTCGTCTTTAATTAGGTTTCAAATAGTTGTTTTCCTCCATTACATTAGCACACGCCACCACAGCAACTGCATTCAACAGTAATTCGTCGGAATTAATTTTTCCAAACACGATCTGAACGGCAACCAAATCTAAACTGAGAAAATCATATTTTTGGCCTGTACGTGTAGACGTTTCAGTTTACCTGCACAGGCTTGGGCTGTTCGTGCAAACCGGACAGGCCGTCTGAGCGTGTGTATGCCCCTTAGGGGTGGAACACAGTGAAATACGTACACTGTGATCAGGTGTGAAGTCGATAGCCACGTTAGTTTGTCGCTGAAATTTCAGCGGGCTTTTATGCAGCACCCATTTGATTGGATCGTAATACAAACTGAAGATTCTGTGGTGGACCCTAATATCAGTACCAAAAAGTGTCATTTATTTTGAACACAAGTAATCGGAGATAGAAATATAATATTAAAGTGATCTTAAATGAGCTGGACAGCATGTTGTGGTCGAGTAGGTGATATTCATGGTTCATTCTTTGGAGATTTCGGGTTCAAATTTTGGCTCCAGGACGGACTGTTCCTACTGATGTGGTTTTCTTCAGTACCTCAAATTGGACGAGGGTCGCATTCTTTCACGCCCTTGATATTATCCTCTCATTGGACGCTATAGAGCAAACTATCGACAGCTTCATTAGAAACAGTACAGTACAATTAAAGAAACTCGATTCGGCTGTTTCGAGATAGGATCCGGTGACGAGCTTAACACGGTTACTGGCCTTCGGGTTCCATAAAGAAAGGGGAATTTTTTGAACAACGGGCGACTGTTATGTTCTATACTAAGAAGGCTCTTCCCCATGGAATTGTTTACTAATTGCCTGAATCACATCTACTGGAAATTTCCATAAGAAATTTGTGACACCCGCTGTCTGCCGATATGAGGAGGAAGAGCGTATGAAGGCGTGTAAATGCCCCCGTTTTATTACCAGCACATTAAAACTTACTGTTATTAATTTATGAGTGGCATTAAAGGCCAGTTACGTGTTTTGTACATATCGCGGACAGAGGTCATGATCTATATCATTTTAGAGCGAGAAAATTATGTATTCGGTATTGAATTTATTTTATTTGCCTTAAATGAATAACGGCGCTGAAAATGACCCATAACACTCTGGCTCTCTTGGATTGAAGGTATTGGGAGTGTAGACAGGTCACGCTGCACACGTGTCTGAAGCAGAGAACATTGTGTCCAGTGAGAAACTTCGACCACGCAATGTTAATAGGTATTCACTTTGATATCATAGCAGTACAGTCTAGCAATTGTTTAAGATGTTGGCCCATTTATGACATTTTAGTTGATACAGAAGTTACAGTTTGTTTTATTGGGCACCAGATGTGTGGTTTATGACCGTAGGACATGTGAAGAAAGCATTGCAAAGAAAGTTGGATCATGGTCTGCTGTTCGCTTTGGAACTTGTTTTGATTTGGCCTAAATTTAAGAGGAAAAGTATTTTGTGCCCGTAAGGAAATTAATGGTTCGAATGGCTCACATGAATGACATAGAATTCGACCGGTTAAGTTCCTTCAGAATTCCACCCAGATACGCGTTTGGTTTTGAAGCTGTAACATTCGACCTGAAGCCCTGACCGACACTGAATTTTCGCATGATATCCTCTTGTGTCTTGTATCATGGCTGTGGTGCTGTTTCTGATTCACTGTCAACATCTATATCCCACAAGAGAGAACTCTTCATAACCACCGCAGTGAGAACCCCAGATCATACACAGCGCTGTATCCCAGAAGACAGAACTCTTCATAACCACCGCTGTGAGAACCTCAGATCCTACATAGCGCTACATCTAAGAAGACAGAACTCTTCATAACCACCGCTGTGAGAACCTCAGCTCCTACACAGCGCTATAGCCCAGAAGACAAAACTCTTCATAACCACCGCTGTGAGAACCTCAGGTCCTACATAGCGCTATAGCCCAGAAGACGGAACTCTTCATAACCACCGCTGTGAGAACCTCAGATCCTACAAGCATCCAGCCCTTTGTCGAACCTGAAAGTCATTCCCAATTCATATTCTGGTTCTGTGGGATGACACCATGTAGTCTGATAGGTGAGTACCGACGTTTGGATGAACATCTTGCCGTTTTCTTCAGAATACTTCTACGATGAAAATGGAGGCATATGTTCCCCCGCAACTTTGATACTCACCGACCAGGCTAAGCAAAGAGCACAATATAAATTTTCGCCGCTGTGAAAGCCCCATGTTTTCTTCTTTACAAGAGTCTGCTGTTAGACCACATATTGAGCCAGATAACTCCAGACCACGCCCTGTCCCACCTTTTTTAATCTTCTAGCTTTGTCAGGGTCTTCCATATGGTCGTTTCCTTTCAGATTTCAGACTAATCGTTTTGTGCATGTCCCTACCCAACTTCATAGGTACTGTAATGAGCGAAGGGAAGCTGATTTATTTTTTCATTTAGTTTCTTAAGGTGGGGTGAAACTTAAGTTCACTTGGTACCTTGGCCACTATTTGAGCCATTGTACAAGTCCCGGATAATAAATGATTATGTGTGGATCAGTCGATAGAATGAGAATTGGCAAGGGAAACCGAAGTACTCGAAGAAAACGTGCTCCGGTGTCACTTTGCTCACCACAAAGCCCACCTGGTTTGGACTCGAACCCGGGCCGCCCCGGTGGGAGCCGCCTGAGCTGTGGCACTGCCAGGGCATGAGGTTAACATTAATGCTAACTACATATATTGAAGAAAACCGAGAGAAATGTCTTTGAGCCATTTATTCTCTTCCGTTTAGATAAAATTTTGTTCCCCATGCGTGCTGCATGCCTCGCTCGTATCCTTGTAGGTTTGAGCTGCCTAATAAACGAACTGTAGATAATAGTGCTTAATATGTCCAAGGCGTGAGAAATCTTAATTTGGTGTGTGCCTAAACAGAGGGCATAGCTGGCTAAAGGAATGGCATTTCGGTGGGCAGTTGCACATGAGGAAATAGTACACAATTTTCCTGTATTATTATTTAAAGTGCAAATTATTTTTTACCGGATGGCAGTGATACCACAATAAGACACAACACACAAATAACACATCACAAAACTACACAAAGAATAAATGACACTGCACACATTGAATAAAATTAAAATACAATTAAATAAATTAATATTAATAAACGAATAAGTGTACTGTACACTAAACTGGGCATTGTGATATTTGTTTGGTTCCCCAAGAGGGTCACTGCTGCCTAATTAATTATTTAAATCAGCTCGAATAATCGATTCTCAAAGTGAGGCACAGGGGCAGGTACCTGAATATGCGGCGCGGATGTGTAGGTGTGCTGTTTCTTTTATTTTGTGTGATCTTAGCTGGATTCCAGTTTGCAAGAAGGCAGTGAGTCAGAGGACCGCCGATAACCCGAAGGGTACTGCCATTATGACAGAACGAGCTGCAGTTAAAAGACCTGATACCTGTAGGGTACTGTCGCCTGGACATGAGTCCATGTAGTTTGGAGGAACGTACTGCGGCTTCAGGGTCCCCCGAACACGCACTTCAAATTCCATTGACGCATGTAGCTTGAACATATTTTGCTTTGGACTTCGACAACGAACTGTGGTAGGCCTGTAAACCAAGCGCCATCTTTCTTAAAAATTATTACCGTTAATATTTTTATATCGATCTGCGTTTGAATTACTCGTTGTATTGCGAGCAGTACCATTGAGCGTATGTACAAATAACATGGACTATAGAACTGTCTGCTACAAGCCGGAAGGACGCGGCTTATATTCACGATGAGGTCATTGCATTTTTCAGTTGACCTAATTCTTTCAGCCCCGGAGTCGACTCAGCCTCACAGAAGTGAGTAGCAGGTCGGCGCGTAAGGATGACAACCTCACCGCCATCTACGAGCCGATTTTCTAGAGAAAATGTGGAGCCTCGACGTCTCACACGACCCTATGGGCCTCCACGGCATGTTACAGGAATGGCTTTATTTTTACCTTGTTTATACAGCTGCAGAGGAACTGGGATAGTGTAGTCGGTATAGCGACTAGCTACGGGCTGGACGACCAAGGGATCGGAGTTCGAGTCATGGGGGTCAAGAATTTTCTCTGCGTCCAGACCGGCTCTGGGGTCCACCCAACCTCCTATCCAGTGAGTGGGTACCTGGGGCTCTTTCCCCAGGGGTAAAGCGTCAGGGGCGTGAAGCTGACCGCTCACCTCCAGCTAGTTCCGGGGTCAAGAAAGTGTGGATTATACATCCACATCCCCATACACCTTCGTGGCGTAGTGCTTAATTAGTTAAGCGCAAGGACAACTTTACCTTTTTATACGATTGCAGAGCTTAGTCGGAATATGTATTTTTGGACATGAATTGATACTCTTAACCACCTGACTGACACTTCTCATGACATACATACTTACAGGTGGTAACCTACACATTATCATCCCCCCTAAGCTAACACGGTTAAATAAAGAAGGGATATTGGAGAGCGGTGCTGACGAATGCTACGGTCTTAGAATCGCAGGCCGACCTTGCCAAGTGATCTCACTCGTCCTGTCTGAGGGTGGGGAAGAGAACGTTATTTAATTCGTATAGGATGTCACTTGTCAGTCTACATTGTAAAATAGCCCTGCATTTTAACGTGACTTAATTCACTCTAGGATTTTCCACAATATTTTACAGTTTTGTGAATCATTGTCACGCATCTTTAACAAAATTATCATAATGCATACATTCGTAATTACTGGGGTTTTCGACTTATAACAAAAAGGTGCTCAATACACTTTTGTATGGCAGAATAACAGACTATTCTTGTGAGGCACAATTTAATGAACGTATTTTAGTAAATGATGGCGGTAAAGGAAACCTTTTAAATGAAGTTGGAGCTCGAAATAATAATTAGGGCTACTGGTCAGGCAGCTTCGGTACTCCGTTCGTGGGTTTTCGCATGCTGGAAAATTTTATCTCTTTCTGCGCCTCTTATTGATAGGAATTGTAAACCTCTGGATCTCGATAAGCTATTGTTAGTCTGCTTTCCTTTGAGGAAAGAAATTAGGCTTATCAGGTGAGCATGTCTATTGCTTCATCTTCATGAACCAGTTGACCAACCTTCAGGAAATTTTGACGTCAGAGTCCACCCAGTCGTCGTACTTTTGAGACTCCTGCAATCTGAAATACCATCATGGCTGTCGTGCGGACTTGTGAGTAGGTAGTGACACCAGAAATTAAGCGTGATAATTAATGTTCGAAAAGTATGAACCTTGTCTTTTTCTTTTTTTTTTCCTTGGCGCTACAGCCCGAGTGGGCCTAGGCCTACCTCCATGAACTCCGTTCACTTCCGTTTTTCTGGATCTTACACATACGGTAGGACTCCTTGGCCGAGTGATCAGCTCGTCGCAAGGCCTCTACCTGTACACAGACACAGAAAAACGCACACAAACATTCATGCCCTGAGTGGGATTCGAACCCACGATCCCGGCTTCCGAGCGAGCGAAGACAGTGCATGCCTTAGATCGCTCGGCTAACGTGACCGGCATTAACCTTATCTTAAGGTGTCGTAATTTTCTGTTAGTCGGTAAAAAAAATGCGTAATGAGTCTCATGACTTATACCCTTCTCCAAGTATAATGATCAAGTAAAGGAGTATGGGATGGGCAGGGCATGTAGCATACATGAGAGCGACGAGGAGTGCATATAGGATATTGGTGGAAAAGCCAGATGGAAAGACACCACTGGGAAGGCTAAGACGTAGGTGGGTGGACAGTGAATCTTAGAGAGATAGGATGGAATGGTATGGATTGGATTGATCTAGCTCAAGATAGGCACCAGTGGAGGGCTCTTGTTAACACGGCAATGAATCTTCTGGTTCCGTAAAATGCTGGGAAATTCTTTGGTAGCTGCACAATTGGCGACTTCTCAAGAAGACTTTAGCTTCTTGAGTGAGTGAGTCGCTAAAAAAATACACCCCGGCCGAACAAAGGAGCTTTTAAGTCTGTTGGAGGCAACTAATGAATTAATGAAACTTTGGTTTTGAGATTTAATATGCGAAATATTGTGTGTCACAAAAGATGGCGGCGTTGCGAAACTTTAGAGTATATCCCACGACTATCGAGTTTCCTTGCATAGATAACCTCCTTACTTACTCACGGAGCTGAGCCCTTCTGGAGGAGCCGCCAATTCTGCAGCTACTCAAGAATTTCCCAGCATTTTATGGAACCCGAAGGTTCATCACCGTGTTCACAAGAGCCCTCCATTGGTGCATATCCTGAGCCAGATCTATGCAATCCATACGATCCCATCCTATGTCTTTAAGATCCATTTTAATATTGTCCACTCAGCTACATCTTGGTCTTCCCAGTGGTCTCTTTCCTTCTGGCTTTCCCACCAATATCCTATATGCATTCCTCTTCTCTACCATTCATGCTACATGCCCTGCCCACCTCATCCTCCTTGACTTGATCATTATAATTCCCAAACATCCTCAGTCTCTGTTCCTCCCTTAATGTCAGAGACCCAGTTTCACACACATACAGAACCACAGGCAAAATTAGAGTTTTGTACATTCTAATTTTTATGCTTTTGGAAAACAGACGAGAAGACAAAAGGTTCTGAACTGAATGGTAGCAAGCATTACCCGAGGTCAATCGCCTCTTAATTTCCTCCTGAATCATGTTTCTATCTGTTATCGTTTTTTCCTATCTTTATGTCATGATTTTGCCCTGCATTTTGGTGACGAAATAGCAACATATACTTAGTTTTCTCTGTGTTTACTTCTAGACCAACCTCTTTACTTGCGTCGGTTAAAATTTGTGTGTTTTTCTTTATGGTATCTACATTATCACCCAGTAGATTCACATCATCGGCGTAGACCAACAGCTGATGGGTCCCGTTTAATTTCAGTCCCACCTGGTTTCCGTGGACCTTCCTAATGGCATATTTTAAGGCAAAGTTGAAAAGGAGTGGCGATAAAGCATCTCCTTGTTTTAGACCATTTTGGATAGGAAATTTGTCAGACAAATGTTTACCTACACGGACTTTACTCTACGTTTCGTTTAAACACATTTTAATCGACCTAACTAGTTTCATGGGTATCCCAAACTCTATTAGAATATTGTACAATACTTCCCTCCTAACTGAATCGTAGGCTTTCTTGGAGTCTGTGAGTAGCTGATGTACTGTCTCATCGTACTCCCATTTTTTCTTAAATATCTGACGAATGCAAAAGATCTGATCTGTAGTTGATCTATTACATCGAAACCCACACCGATGATCCCCAATAATTTCATCTATATATGGACTAAACCTTGAGAGAAGAATATTGCATAAAATTTTGTAAGCTGACAGCAGTGATATCCCCTATAATTATTACAGTCTGTTTTATCACCCTTCTTGTGAACTGGTACAATAATATGTAAGATTTGAGGCTTTCACGGCGGTGACTATGAAGAAAGCAGTCTTCTGGGATTTGGCACCGTGTATATGTGGTGTTAATATGTGGTGGTTAACACCACATATACACGGTGCCAAATCCCAGAAGACTGCTTTCTTCATGGTACAATAATAGACTCCTTCCACTGATCAGGCAATTTTTCCTTATGCCAA
>NW_019727117.1:68908-93934 GCF_002891405.2 Cryptotermes secundus | reverse complement strand
ATAATTAAAATATATATTTATCATATATACTGATAAATATTAAATATTAAAAATATTAAAATTGTTCAGGATTTTTCCTACGTCGTATCTCACTACTCGAGTCACATCTATCCTCTTCTGTCGGAGCACTCGTTCTATTATCGTGTGTGTATTGTGCTTTATGTTGTGTCTTGCTCCTGTGACTGCGCGTGTTATACTGCTGGGTCTGCTGGGTATTCCTCTATACAGGTCCCTAATGTTCTTGTTCTGTTTACTGCAAGCTCATCAATTTTGTCTTTCAGATATTCCTTCATTTAGTTCCTGAAATGCCTGCCGGTTCCACGTCTTATATTGTTCAGATTATCCCCATTTAACTCGCTTGGATCCTGTAACGATTGCAATTTGGCCTGCTTTCTTTGATCTAATAATTTTGAGCATTCATCGAACCATGGCTTATGCTACTTCAGTTCATAATAACCTAGACTCTCTTTGGCAGACAATTTTATATTCTCTCTAATAGTTTCCCAAGTTTTATTAACATCCACCTCAGTGTCCAAGTTTTCCAAAGCCGCAAACCTATTTGAGATTTCAACACAATACTGCTCTTTACCCTCTACCTCATTTAATTTCTTGAGATTGAACCTCTCCATATGAAGTCTGTGTGTTGTTTGTTTGCTCACTGCCAGTCTTTCCCTAACC
Organism: Cryptotermes secundus; assembly: GCF_002891405.2. Lineage (NCBI taxonomy): Eukaryota > Metazoa > Arthropoda > Insecta > Blattodea > Kalotermitidae > Cryptotermes > Cryptotermes secundus. The sequence continues at coordinate 93,256 of NW_019727117.1, read as the reverse complement.
TTTGCCACCACCAGGTAGTGGTCAGTATCACAATCTGCTGCCCTGAATGATTGGACATCAAGTATACTTGAGTGCCGTCTCCTCTCTATCAAAATATGGTCAATTTGATTGTGTATCTTCCCATCAGGAGATGTCCAAGTAAATTTATGGATGTTACGATGTGGGAACTTTGTACTTTTGACATTACGATTTTCTGATGTGGCAAAGTTCACTACTCTAACTCCATTATCATTACTAATCTCATGCAACTCTCATTCCCAATTGTTGGTTTGAAAATGTCTTCGCTCCCTGCTTTGGTATTGAAATCTCTTAACAAAAGTTTCATAGGGTACTTCGGGAATTTATCAAATGCATGTTCTAGTTCTTCATAGAATCTGTCCTTTATGTCATCAAGTTTATGTTTTTTTGGGGTGTGAACATTCATGACAGTGATATCACACCAGCGACGTTTTACTTTTGTATTATATATGTTATCCTATCACTAACTAATTCTACCCTTTTAGCTGCTGATATGATTCTCTAATGTACGAAAAAACCTGTACCTAATTCATGATTTTCTTTCCCCTTTCCATAGAAAAATGTATAGTCTCCTGCTGGTGCGATGCCACCTCCATCCCATCTGACCTCCTGTACTCCCGCTAAATCTAACTTATATTTTAAGATTTCTTCTGCCACTGCCCTGAATGAACCTGCCCTATACAAACTTCGTACATTCCAAGTGCTAAATCTCATATCCATTTTCATTAGCTTAGGTCGTTTATCCAAGGAATCCGTCCAGGTCCGAGGCTTTGTGTTCATTTTCGTAACATAATGATTTTTACGGCGAGGATTTGTTAGCCCCACGCCCAGCCCCCAAGCTGGAGGGCCACCCATTGTCGGCTGTCCGCGACTGCTTATTCCATTCGCAGTTTCCCTCCAAGACTGGAGGGCGTCTCCTCCATCCGCAACCTGAGGACACGCCATGCCGTGGTGACAAGGGACCCACCTAACATGGCCTTGCCTAGATAAAGCATGTGAATTCACATAATGGAGGGTGTTTGTGAGTATGGGGGATAATTTGAACATAAGGGGCAGGACGTAACTTTAGCAGAGTATGTAGCAATTGCTGGACTAGTTTCAGAGATTACTGTGACGTAGGATGGGCGGAGCGTGTGGCACCGCATTTTGAGATGAAAGTGAAGGGAAGAGACCACTTAGGGAACATAGAAAGGAGGATGGTACAGACTTGAGTCTGCTGCCTCGGGCACGGTCTGGTGGTGGGTTCTCGTTCTAACCGTTTGGCGCCATGTTGTTATAATCTTCGTTAGCCCTTACGTTGGGCGTCATGTTCTTCTACTCGTCCTCTCGTGTTGGTCTTCGGCCGCAGGCTGCTGGATTGTTACGGGCGACGGCGGCTACAGCTGGCTTTACCCTGCTTCACTTATCATACTTACACACCTCTGATCTTTAGGGTAATGGGTTTTGTTTGGGCCCCAGTAAACTGCTACCATCAGTTTACATATTTGTGAAAGGTGTGAAGGATGGATAAGGGGGTAGCGGTCGCGGGTAGCTAGTTCCGCCGGTAGAGCTAAGGTTCAGTTCTCATGCCGTTTGGCAGGGTCTCGCTCAGGAAGGGAAGTGGGAGCTCCTGTTACAACACACACACACATTTTGTTCCACAAGACACTTTATTAAACTGTTGTCCATAGTGGCCGCCTATACCGCACTAGCTTGAATTTGCGTCCGAATGGCTTGAGATCTGGAATACCAATTTTTGCAGAATGCCTTCTCGAAACTGTCGGAGTCGTCTCGGTCCACATGTCAGCTCTCTAAATTACGAGGATTGGTCATTTTCAAAAAAATGGGAGTACACTAATTAAGTATTCCGCCAATCCGTTTAGGTATTACAGGGAATTTAGGCGCTAAAACTTAACGTAAATCCTGTCAGTAGCTTGACAAATGTTAAGCTTGGCTTGGAGTTGAGAGGCCACCCATCCCTTAAGTTGTGGGTTCAAAACTGTCACATATTGTATGCTCAAAGGATTCAGACCAGTAAAATTTTGTGTGACTTTCTAAAGAACCAAGCTCTTTCACTTCGCATCTGCGTTGACCAGTCGTTTTTCTTTTGTCTTTTTCCTTCGAGAATTTGGGCTGAAACTCCTTCTTGAGGGGAAGAAATAGCCTATGTACCTCTCGTCCATTTGCTGTGTGTTACAAGTAAACCTAACCGAACATGTTAATTTACTTGGATCAAAACATGCTACTAAATGAAATCCAGCTGGGGTCGGCAGATCGGTTACATCGTGAACGCTGTAATGAGCCTTCGGATCTCATAAGAGGCGGATGTTTTGATCGGCTGGTCACAAAGGGCTTTGCTGTGTAGATTTAATTTTGTTTCAGATTCTGAATTGTTCGCACGTGAAGTCATTTCTCCTTTATCCAGATTTTGTTTCCAGGAGATCTCGAGAAGGAAATGGGCTCACATGGCAACAGTTGTCTCTTTATTTATTAATTATTGGCTTGTCACACCAGTTTAAGTTTAGAGCTTGTCGTAAACACCATTCGGATTGTCGCACAGCCAAGTTAAGAGATCAATAAACAAGAAATTATGGGAATAACAAACCGCCTACTTCCAGTTGTTACGACACGGGCCGCATAGAAAACGACGCGCCCATCAATTCTTGTGTATTCACTGTCGCGGAAACTTTGTTACCGAGCCGTTGCCTAGCAACAGACAGGCTGATGCGACGGATTTATGAAGGATGCCGTTGAGATTGGCTCAGTTGCCATAATATACATAACAAGTTTCATAAAGATTATCTCAGAAATTCAAAATTTGGTTGGGGGATACACAGGCACGCAGACCGTATGGTGATCTCATGAAAGTAGGCTAAAAGGGTGCTTAATTAAGCACTACGTCATGAAGACGTGTGTGGGAATGGAGGTGTAGCTCCACCATTCGTGACTTCGGCGGTAGATGGGAGTGGTCAACTTCACGCCTCTGCTGCTTTAGCTCCGTGGAAAGAACTGGCTGGCCTCCTAGCCAGTCTGGTTGTTGTGAAGAGGAAATATTGCCCCTGCCGAGAATTCATACCAACCAGTAGCCCGTCGCTGTACGACTGAGCTATCCCGGGTCTTAAGAGTTGAATGAGGCATCTAAAATATTCCTTAACTACCGAGGCTAGAAGAGAGCGTTGTATAAGTAGGCACACTTTGTGTGTTCAGATCGTATTCAGTGTGTGACGATAATTGCCTCATAAGTAACTCACCTTGGACCTTGAAGACAGAGATAATACGATTCTCCGAAACGTTGATAAATTCCACACTACACGGCGTCACATCCTGGAAGATCGACGCCTTGAGAGCCACGGCTGGCGCAACTTTGGATGTCACATTTTTAAGAATCTATCGACTCCCTTCTCTGGGCTTCAGGATAGCTCGGCCGGTGTACTAATGGCGTACGGGCTGCACGGCCGGGTTCGATTCCTGGTAGGGGAAAGAGATTTTCTCTGTTCCACAGCGCCTAGACTGTCTCTCAAGTCCACCCAGCCTCCTATCCGATGGGTGCCGAGGTACCCTTCACCGGGAGTAAAGCGGCCGGGTCTTGAAGCTAACCTCTCCCCTTCATCTAGTACCGAGGTTAAGAATGATAGAACTACACCTGCACCCTCCAGTGCGTCTCCCTGGTGTAATGCTTAATTAGTTAAGGGCAAGTACCACTCAACTGCCATTCTTATGGTTATGTTCAGCTTCCTATTGGTGAGATGTGATATGAGCCCAAAATACTTTTCCACGTTTGTATTTAATTTACGACGCCGTGTGAGCTCTGCTTGGTCACCCTTGGCATGAGACTTCAGGGTGTGCCGTATATGTACGTTATATTGCCTGTTCTTAGTATTTCCTTTTCAGCCATTACAGCAATGTGGAGGTCTCATTCGTCGCCCCTGCTCAATTTCATTTCCTTCCTTACAATGGGAAATTGTGACAGCGAAGTGTGCTGTGCAGGCGGTATCCGCAGGTACCAAATTGTTGCTGAGAAATGTCTGGTAAATATTCCACCTGTTTATTGTCTCTATATGACACGAATCGCGAGCTTATGAATGCAATCACACGGTTATTGAACAGTAAGTTACACATATTAAGGTATTTCTTCTTAAGTATTTTGAGTGTATTTTGCCGATGGTTAGGTTTAGTTCTTTACTTACTATGTCAGGAATAGTTATCGCATGGATTCCAGGCGCAAAATTATAAGTTTATTAACACCCACTTCTGTTTTCATAAAGACTATAAGGTAAAAGTCTTGTTCCCCCCCCCACACACACACACTTTACCATTCCAGCAAAATTTCCGGTGGATATAATTTTACATTAGTTATTATGGCTCTACAGTCCTTTCTTGGGTCTTAGTTTCTGGATCCTATACACAGTCGGTAGTACCCCTTGGACGAGGGACAACACAAAGACAGAATAAACGCACATAATACAGACATCCATGCCTTGAGTGGGGTTGGGGATCTCAGCGTTCGAGCTTAGGCTTAGGCCGCGCGCACACTGTGATTGGCACAGTAATTTTTACACCACGTATTTTCTGGGTCAGATTTTCCTACGACATGTATCTGCTTTAATGGGCCCCACTTCAGACAGGTTTTGATTTACTGAAGTAACGTAGTTCGCGCATGAACCTTGTTGCCTGCCAGTGCTCGTGACATTGACATGGTTGCTGTACACATGGCTCCAGTGGCCAGAGTTCCTGGCTACAGATCCAATGTCCGGGTTCGATTCCCGGCGTTACCAGATTTTCTGATAAGTAGTGGGTCTGGAACGGGGTCCACTCAGCCTCGTGAGGATAACTGAACAGCTATTTCAAGAAAATAGCGGCTCAGATCTAGAAAACCGAAATTAACGGCCGTGGGGATTTGTTGCGCTAACCACGCGTCACACACTATCTACTAAAGTTGGCACTAACTTCGCCGACAAGCGGCGGTCGCTCGGTCGGATAGTTCGCTTGCGGACTAAATTCACCGAGTTTGTTTTTGTATGGCTCCAGTAGCAAGGGTGAGGTTCAGTCTGGAGAGCAGTTAAACTTGAGGTGGCTAGGAAAAAAAAGCAAGTAAAAGAAAGTAAAGTTAACCCTGTAACAGGCCGTGAAGGCCCATAAGGTTGTGAGACGTTGAGGGTCCCACATTATCTAGACAATCGGCTCAGAGATGGCGGTAAGGTTGTCAGCCTTACGCACCGGCCGCGCGTTACTCCCCAGGAAAATTATTTAATTAATTCCTGGTACTCATATTCTGTTTTAAATTTCAGATCCTGACGTTTTACATTTTATACAGCTGAAAGTTAAAATTTTCGGCTGATGGAGGTGAACCATGTATCCGCAGTTTCTTAACAAAACGTATTAAGTAGATGCTATAGGGTTCTGACGATGGCGTATAACACACAGAGATACTGGGTTTCCGGACTTTGTCCATCGTCTGGATTCTAAATAACTAAGAAAACACACAACGTTTCGGGAACAGATCCAGTTTCCGAAATGTTTTTTTTTTCCTTAGTTATTTAGAATCCAGACGATGGACAGAGTCCGAAAACCCAGCATCCCAAAATGTATTGAATTGCTGTGAGCTGAAATAAACTGTGTACCGACTGACACTGAAGCAATTTACTGGCCTTCTTCTCTTCCTGCAATAACCAAGAGATATCCTATGCACAAATTTGCAGTCACTAGGACTACTGAAATGTACGTAGAAGAGGTAAAGTTGGCCCTGTGCTCAACTAATTAAGCCTGTGCCATGAAGGTGTGTGTGGGAGTGGATGTGTAGATCCACATCTACTGAACTGTGCCCTAAAATAATGTACTGACAAGAAGAGAGACTTTGAAGACCTGTGCATAAATGGGAGATAACATTAACAAGGATATTAGAGAAGTACGAATTGAGGATGTGGGCTGGATTGATCTGGCTCAGGATAGGGACCAGTGGCGGCCTCGAATGCACCGAAATTTCGAGTTCCATAGAAGGCGGAGAACTTTCGTAGCAATCGTATTGAATGTACTCGCTGTTCTTGCAGTGTGGCCGCTTCCCCCCCCCCCGGTTTATCGGGTAGAATTTTGTCATTTTCCGCGTGGGAGTAGGTGAGCCATCAGTTTGCACGAGTCCAATCCTCTTGCTGTTTAAAAGACGGGGAAAGTTGAGGGCTTCAACAAAATGGCTTCGAAATGAATTGAACACCCGTAAGCGAGTAACATGTCTGCAACATGTCAAATTCAGTCGTGTTCACCACTCTCGAACCCAATTATTCTAAGCCAGTTCACATCCTTGGTCATTCCCCGAGATCCATTTTCACAATACCTTCCGTGTGCACTTCGGTCACCTGCAATCTTCGGTGCAAATATTCTCCTCAAACACATTCAGCCTGTATACCTCCCTTAATGTCAGAGACCAGGTTTTACACATATACAGAACTGCAAGAAAAAATGTATTAAAATTCTTGTTTTTAGAGATGAGAAGGCAAAAGATTGTGAACTGAATGGTAGCAAGCATTACCCGAATTTAGTTTCCACGTAATTTCCTCATTAATCAAGATTTGATTTGTTAACTGTCGTTACCAAACATTTGAAGTGTGCCACGTTTTCGAAACATCTGTTAGCTACTTTATGTCATGATCGCGAAACTTGATACAGACGCTTTATATTTGCGGTTGGCAGGGGAGTGCTTTATTGCATACATACAGCACTGTTGCATGTAATTGTCGATTGACATGTGTTGTTACACAGTTGCTAAGCAGACATTGTGAAGACGTTGGTGTCGGGTTTCGTAAAAGAGTTGACGTCACAGCTTCTAATAGAGCTCAGTGTGGGTGAGGGGGGGAAAGTCTGCTTTACGCAAATGAATTGGAGCCGCAGTTTCATCTTTTATTATAATGTCCTAAACGTTGTTACTCTTAACTCAGTGGTTCTCAAACATTTTACATTTTACCTTTGAGCCCCCCCTGACAAGAGAAAATACTCTCAGGCCCCCAGCCTGTTTCTTTTATCAAAATAGAAATCATGGTATGTTTGACGTTTTATTCAGTTTATTTTGTGTTTTTCTACATACTCTTTAGCAGTTTTCTTACCCNTTTTACTCAAAATTAAAGTATCACAATATTAGGCCTACAATAGAAATTAGTTTTAACACTTGCAATTAACTTGCAATTATTGAAATGAAACGATATTTAACTAACAAGTATTTAATTTTTTCTGCAAAGAAAACCAAACATTTAAATGTCAAAGTTCAATGTGATGGATGGGCCTGCTTTTGAGAACAAAGTTTATCAAAATGTGGTGTAATATCAGAAATGGCCGCTCTAACTTCTTTAGCAATATTTAGCCATGAACGATATTTTGACTTTATAGCTGCCAAAGCAGAAAGCCTGTCTCACATAAGTAAGTTGTTGCGAAAGGAATCAGGATCTTCAGTGCTTTTTGGCTCAAAGTTGGGAATTCCTTGCCAATATCTATTCAGAACTCCAACAAAGATAATTCCTTAAATTTACTTTTTAATGAAGTATCACTAGTGAGATCGATGAGTTGTTCTTGCTCATTTACATCCAGAGATGATGGCCCAAGAGCATTTTCGAATGGGTTTGTAATCCAATTAAATTCATCAAAATCATTGCAAAAGTATTTCCCGAAATGAACTTTCAACATTATGAGATGATCAAGTAGGCAGCTTTTTATGTCCATTGGAAGCACCGGATTATCAGTGTCTTGTACCATTGACACCAGAGTAGGGAACATGTCTAGCGTGTCACTTTCCATACTGTTTCTCCAGAGCTCTAATTTTCTCATGAATGCCTTCCGGCGATATAAATGTTGATTAAATTTCACTCTCATTCTGTTCAGAATTCTTCAGACAGTTTAATTTTCGGGAGTCCGCGAAGAAAAATCCACACAGTAAGTTTTCCATGGCCCGAAAGAGTTTGGGAACCCCTGCAGTGTCGTAATTAAAGCAGCATGAATGGTTTCTTCCTAATTTTCCGCCCAGCCTACTTCGGGCAGGGCAGTTGGAATAAACATGACATACAAATACTATCTCGTAAGTAAAATGGAAAATAAAGATTAAGACAAACGGAACTTGGACAAAAGCTTACAGCTATAGGAGCGCAGTCCTCCTTGAGAAGCCGCCAATTCTGCAGCTACTCAAGAACTCCCCATCATTTTATGGAACCCGAAGGTTCATTACCGTGTTCACAAGAGCCCTACAGTGGTCCATATCCTGAGCCAGATCAATCCAATCCGTACTATCCCATCCTATCTCTATTGTCCACCCACCTACGCCTTGGTCTTCCCAGTGGTCTCTTTCCGTCTGGCTTTCCTACCAGTATCCTATATGCATTTCTCTTCTCCCCATTCATGCTATATTTCCTGCCCATCTCATCCTTGACTTGATCAATCTAATTATACTTGAAGAGTACTACAAGTTATGAAGCTCCTCTTTATGCAGTTTTCTCAAACCTCCTGTCACTTCATTTCTATTCGGTCCAAATATTGTCCTCAATACCCTGTTCTCAAACATCCCTAGTCTAAAGTTCTGGACTGAATGGTAGCAAGCTAGTTCAGTCGCCTGTTAGTTTCCTCCTAAATCAGGTTTTGATTTGTTATTGTCGTTCCCAAATATCTGAACTGTGCCACATTTTCGAAACATACGTATGTTACCTATCTTTATATCGAGATTTTGTCCTGCATTTTGTTGACGAGACAGGAACAGTAAAAAGACTTTCATGCCGCCGGTTTCGACGTGCTGATAAAGCGATGGGACAAGTGTATCAATGTTGGTGGAGGATTTGTCGACAGTTTTTTTCTTCAGGTTCGAATATCACGTGTTTTGTGTTTTATATTCATTTGTGACCTATTATTGAGTTTTCCTGGTATACAAACATCACAGCCTCTAGACCTGCGTTAAATGGCTGTGCAGGGTGTCACTTCAGTATGAGTTTTGACACAGCTGTTACAGAATATGCTCAGACGGCCTATATCCACCACCACCACCACCACCACCACGAGTCATCCGCAGTCGTTTTTTTGCCGTCCAAGAAAACAGCATTTGTGTCGATACGTGTCCCGCCGGATCACCCTTGAAGATGTTTATTTTCTTTAGTTTCATATATGTGGGACAGCCCATGCATCGGTACCACATAAAATGCGCAGTGCCGCCATTTATGTGTTTTGATGCAAAGAATTTGATCACTAGTGAGTGACATGATGTGTACTGCCATTCTGCGTCTAAAGTCGCCAGTTCGTAAAGCCATTAGGGTTTGTAAACTCGGCAAATACGATAAACCTCGTTACGTGTGGGTACGGAAAGTAGGCTGTTGACTTCTGTTGTGTATTTTGTCAGTATTCCCAAAAAGGTTGGGCAGACTGACCACGTCAGTCGCCGTTATAGACCGGGTTTCGATACCTGTTATTGATTAAAACACGTTTTAAACCCCCATACAGTTAACTTTGGGCTGTGCAAAATGTAGATGATGTAGTGTAGCGCTCTTGACTCATGTTTTGGAGGTTCTAGCTTCTAATCATGGCTCGGACACCGGCTATCGGGACTCGAAATTTTCGTGTTTCCGCATACCATCTAGACAAAGACCACGTGCGCATCCTTCGATGTCCATTCCACTTAGTCTGTCGTACCGTTCGACGATACGTAGTCTGGTATGTTACAAAGTCATAGAGTAACTAACGCACACTCGCAGGAAAGAGATTTAGCAAGTTGCATTTCCACTCGACACAGTAAACGAATTACTTCACATTATTGCACGTTTTTTATGGACCGAGGGTTTGGAAACGCAATGCTCTCGTACTTTATAATGTATACGTGTTTGTGAGGTTGAGGTGTTTAACGGTGGTGACTGTGGCGAGCGACCGCCTCTGTCGTCTAGTGGTCGGAGTTCCTGGCTACAGATCCAGAGGTCCCTGGTTCGATTCCCGGCACTACCAGATTTGCTGAGAAGTAGTGGGTCTGGGACGGGGTCCACTCAGCCTCTTAAGGATAATTGAGGAGCTATTTCAAGGGAATAGTAGCTCCGGTCTAGAAAACCGGAGAACCGTTGCGCTGACCACGTGACACCCTCTGTTCGCAAAAGTTGGCACTACGCCGACCAGCGGCGGTCGGTCTGTATAGTTCGCTTGCGGACTACAGGCCACGGAGTTTTTGTTTGACTGTGGCGAGTACAGCCTTCTGGAATGGACACCGCTCACTCTGGTTGATGTTTATTGACATTTCGGAGGAAGGATCGAAGAGTAAGCCAAGCAAGCAGCATTCTCTGAAACGTCAGTAGAATTTGCCAAACCACATGCCTCTGCGTGCGTTACTGAAACGTGTTACTGTTTAATTATATCAGTCTTTTCATATTCAGGTGAGATAAAAGCTAAATAGAGCAGTAAAGTAGAAAATACTTCCTTAACATTATAACGGTTTCTAATGTGAACGTAAGTGTGTCACCAATGCTGTGTTTAAGAAGTCATCACGATATATGTGTGATTTGACACATCCTCTGTCGGCGTGCGAGAACGTCCGTGGCACCTGTAGGTCGGCCTCGTTACGGGGTTTGCTGAATAACAATACAAGGGTAATAAAGTTGTCGTGTAATGAGCATCCCCAAATGAAAGCTCTCTCCGTGAACATGCGATATTCATTTCCTGTGCACTATATAGGTATGTTGGCTGTGTTGCAGTTTATGGCTGAACCAGTTTAAAATACGTTTGCAGTTGTTTATGCTCATTAATTACTATTAATTCCATTCCGTGTTTAAGATCTTATTCTCCTACCATCCATTTTATGGCTTATTTCGGTTGGTTCCATAGCTGTTTCTCCCCGTTAGAGTAGTTGGAGTTCGATTCCCGGCAGTTCAAGATTTTATTTTCTTTTCAGCTTCTAGACCGACTGTGATGTTCACGCAGGCTCCTATCCAGTGGCAACCGGGGGCTCTGACCACTCACTTCCGGGTGGAGCCATACCTCCACTTCCCCACATGTCTTCAAGCCATAGAGCTTAACTAATTAAGCACAGGGACGACTCTATCTATACTACGCAGCTGACTAGGGTTTGGCGTTCTCGCAGCGGTGGTTAAGGAGACTTGTCTTGTGCGATGTAACGCCGTTAGCCCGTTTTACGTCAGTCGACGTTTCTGATGAGTATGTTGCCTCTATCTACACGGTTGAAGAGAAAGCCAAGCATAACCCTGCTTGCTGTTGGTTTCGTTCTTGTTTGGCTTAGTCAGCGTTATGGGAGATGGAGGCAGCATGTTCCCCCGAAACGTCTGTCGACTTTCGGCTAGCTACATGGCATTATATCCCAGAACAGTGAATTCGACTGACTGGTTATTAAATTTGTATAATACTTATCATTTATTGACCATATTGAATTTTGGGCCACATTTGTTAATGTAACTCGTTGTGCGCTAGACACTGAACTGCGTCCAGTAATAAGCGAGAGAATGTTCTAGGCAACGGCGATTAGTAATGATTTATATTTCTGCGTTCTTTGTATGCAACATGTCGAGGGCCGTTTCCTCAGTTACTTGAAACTGTGGAAGGAATACTGCCGTATGTGTTCACTCTCCTAGTTGCCAGTTCCCGCATATGAGTATTGTTGACCTTGCATATTTTTGTAGTGATTGTTAAAAAAGGGCATTAGGTCAGATTTTGTCACCTTTGACTTTGTCATTACGTGTGTGCGTACGTTTTTATTTTTAATCGCATTAAAGGCTGAAGTGTCTCTCGTCGTATACAGTGAAGGTGACAAGAACGATACGTAGACCTTCAGAAAGAAATGCCATCTCAGTGCTGTAAAATTATTTATTCAAATTACACCTTCAGTAATTTTCCATTGGAAATGCCGCGCATTGGAGATTCTGTAAACGTGAACTTTTGTAACTGACTTCTTACTTACGGAGCGGAGCCCTTCTGGAGGAGCCACCAAGTCTGCAGCTACTCAAGAATTTCCCAGCATTTTATGGAATCCGAAGGCTCATTACCGCGTTCACAAGAGCCCTCCGCTGGTCCCTATCCTGAGCCAGATCAATCCAATCCATACCATCCCATTCTATCTTAAGATCCATTTCAATATTGTCCACCCACCTACGCCTTGGTCTTCCCAGTGGTCTCTTTCCTTCTGGCTTTCCCACCAATATCCTATATGCATTCCTTTTCTCCTCCAATCTTACTACATGCCCTGCCCTCCTTATCCTCCTTGACTTGATCATTCTAATTATACTCGGAGAAGAGTACAAGTTAAGAAGCTCCTCATTATACAGTTTTCTCCAACCTCCTGTCACTTCATCTCTCTTCGGTCCAAATATTCTCCTCAACACCCAGTTCTTAAACACCCTCAATATCTGTTCCTCCCTTAATGTCAGAGAACAAGTTTCACACCCACACAGAACCACAGGCAAAATTATACATAGGTCAGTCATAAAGTTCCCGGAATTCCCCTGCAGATGGAGAACGAGCAATAAGATAGCGCACACACTGATGTGGTGGGAAGCTCAGCATGTCTGCTCGCAGGTGCAACAGGTCTGGACAGGTTTCAGTGTGCAGTGTCGTTACTGTTCCGTTTGAATTAGACGTGAATGTGGGGTCATTCGGCCCAGTGTCGCAGTTCGAACAGCGTGCGAACATCAAGTTCATGTGCAAATTGGGAAAATCTGCTTCAGAGACACTATTGGCCCTGCAGCAAGTTTACGGTGGTACTGCACTAAAGAAATCCGCAGTTTACAACTGGTTCTCCCAGTTTAAGAATGAGCAGGAGACGTTAGAGGATGACCAGCGCAGCGGGAGACCTTCGACATCCAGAACTGCAGAAATGATTGGAAAGTGCGACAGCTGATTCGATGTGATCGAAGCATGACCATCGCAGAGTTGGAGCAAGAAGTTGGTACTGTTACTGGCCATTTCTACGTGTAAGTTTTGCAGAGGTTGAGCGATGCGGTTCAGAGGAAGAGGCGCGACAAGTGGCAGGGACAGCGGTTTCTGCATCGCGATAACGCACCGAGCCACACATCGCTTGTGCAGCAATTCCTCGCCGAGAAAAACATTCCTGTCATCACTCAACCACCGTACTCTCCGGATCTCGCTCCGAGTGACTTTTGGCTGTTCCCTACTCTGAAAATGGGCCTCAAGGGGACACGTTTCGCAACCATGCAGGACATCAAATCGAATGCGACGGTTGAGCTCTGGAAGATGCCAAAAGAAGCCTTCCACCTCTGCTTCCAACAATTGCAGGATCGATGCAGCAAGTGTGTGTGCGTGCAAAGGTCCTGCTTTGAAGGTGATTAGGTAAGTGTTGCCGTATGTCCTACCATTAGAGTGCTGTACCACCATTCCGGGAACTTTTTGACTGCCCTTCATAGTTCTGTATATTCTAATTTTCATGTTCTTGGACAGCAGACGAGAAGACAACGTTCTGGACTGAACGTAACTGACAACCCCTCTAATGAGATTTCAGACATTCTGTAGGCCCACAAAGTTTTTTTTTTTTTCTTTTTGAGATTCCGATTTTTCACACATTGTGGGCATGCGTTAGCGTAGTTGGTTGAGACACTAATGCTGCAAGTCTGAAGATCGCGGGTTCGAGTCCCGATGAGGTGGATTTTTTTTTCAATTTACATAATCTTCCAACTGCAATATGGCATTGGCGTCGACTCAGCCACTAACAGAAATGACTACCAGAAATCTTCCTCGTAGTAGAGGACGGCCGGTGCGTGATTCTCTATCATAATCACCTGGGGCAGGTACAATAGGCCAATCAGTGGCCGCCGTGCCGAGTTGACCAAGCTGGACTCCATCCCCCACTAAGCGAAATAAAAAGAAAAAGGCTGACAACCTTACCACCATCTGTCTAGAGAAAATGTGGGCGCCTCGACGTGCCACAACCCTGTGGGCCTTCACGACCTGTTATAGGGATAGCTTTTCCTTTTCTTATTACACATATTATGTAGTCTGCTATATATATATATGTTCAATAAGTACTGGCTCGTGAATGAGTTATGCCTAGTGGCATAACTCGCGAGTTTCTTTGATCACTTAGGTATCATTTTAATGCTTGTATTGGGATTTTACTCAGGTTTGTCTACTAGAGTTAGGACGGTGTACCTTTTCTGTAGTTGTGTAGTTTCGCTGTTGTCCAGTAGGTTCATTGCTAGTGCACTACTGTGGCTTACTGATTATAGTAAGTATTTGGTATTCCACTGAGCACTCCACTCATTTGTAGATACATGGATCCTGTTGTCAGCTGTATAATTACATTTGGTTCATTTGGAGATGAATTGGCCTCTCACTCCTACGTCGACAACGCAGACTCAAGCGCGAAAGTAAAATGTAGAATTTCTAGATTCCAGAGCGAACATTCCGATTATTATTAGTTACGAAAATTATGTAAAAGCATCACGAGAATTCCCGAAAGGTGGGAGTTAAAAATATTAAATACATGTGCTCGTTTCTAGATAAGATATGAAGCAAAGAGGACGAGCACGTGTTTAAATGCACAAGGTCGTCAAGTACCTTTCCTCTTTTTTTTTTCGGGGAGTAATTATAACTAGGGTTTTCCTGGGATTGAGACACACTGTGATATATTGTATTCTTTCTCGTATGTCAGAGTTAACCCTGTAAGCAAGTGACTGATCAGACAGTATATCTGGCAGGCACATCCGGCCTACAGACGGCAAACCGTGCTCCTTAAAACCGATAAAAATACCAACACATGGAATGACGCTTTTAGCCTCAGGCGGTTTTCTTCCGGGGATCTTGTGGTTTCTTGTTTCATGGATCCTGTTTGAACTGAATAGAGGATTCAACTGGAAGAGGCTTCTCTGTTGCATTATTGAAGTAATAATTGGTCTTTGCTGCATGTGGCAGTGCAGTTGCTCTTTAGCACACGACTTCCCGGATTCCTGCCATTACTGTAACACCCATTAGCTCTTAACACCGCTCTTTTCCAACCCGCCTTTGTAATATCATCTCAGTCGGAATGGCCCTATCCCTGCTACGCCCGTTTCTACCTTCGGATAGTGCATGATTGCCACTGCAAGTTGTCCTCACAGGTCAAACTAAGGAAGGTTGGTATAGGTACAGGAAACTAGATGGGTCGGTTAGCATGAGACTCAGGGTAGCGATGTCGAATTAAGCGGTATTCTGGGAGTTGATCCAACTTGATGTTGGTTCAGTTATTGTTCTCCAAACCACACTGTTTAATTTATTGTACATTTATGCCTTATATTACAATTTATTAACTGACCTGCAAACTAGGTCTCGGGGCATGCAAGGGTCACGTCCGTACACTTCAGAATATGGTGAATGACTAGCAGCGTGGAAATGGCTTGCACATCCCACATGGGGAATTCAAACAAAATTCGAATTCTCCATGGTGCAGACATATACATGCCATTCCATTTCCCACAGGGAAGTTTTAAGGAGGCATCTAAGTGATAATGGCCCTTGAGTGGTCCTCATTCATAGGCAATTATACCGAGTTTTGACCTGGCTTTTTCACTGACTTTTGTAAGCGCGTCTGGTTTCCTTTACCCGAGCAAAATTAATGACTGCCCATAAGTGTCTGAGCTCCAGACTCCTTGGCCCTGCCAGAATCCAGAATTTCACATAAACACCATATTGCACGTCCCAGACAATGGCATACGATACTATAGATGACAATAACGTTCCAGTAATGTCGAAGTATAAGATTTTGAAATGAAATTACCGAGAATCAATTGTAAATAAAGTTCACGTTCATTTTTAATCATCCAAAAAAATACGGGGCTAGGATTGATTAGCGTCAGTAGGCGGCACACCGGCATGCGTCAAGACACACAACAATCAAGGCACGATATCTGCGACATGACCCAAAGAAAGGAGCACAGTTGAAACGAATGAGATTATGAAAACAGCCGCACACCGGTTTGAGTCATGATGCTGACGTCAGCTTCATGCTGAATCACGAATGAAGCAAGACTGCATCTTTTGTCTCATGTCTTGATGCTTGTCTTGTCGCAGTTTGTGCGCGGCCGCTCTTAGGGTTATATAGTATTCAGACTAAGGACTCGAATTTCGGATGTGTGCCATGTTGTAATGCTCGGGTGGTTCGGATCGAAACTGCTAACGATCCATGATAACATTAATTTACTGTAATGCATGTCACAATCGCGTGTGACTAATTATCGATACTCCATTTAAATTAAAAATTTATTTTAAATTAGGTCAACCCTATTAAATGTAATCAAACCAGTTAATTCCATCTTCTTAGGGGACCTGTTAGCGAGATCTTCGGTGTGTGTACGTATTTCGTGTAGGTCGTGGGTGTCGATGTAAATGTTGATTTCTCTTATATGTCCCTTTGGCTGTAGACCCATCACCCTGCTTGTCTAGTGTCGTTGTTTACCTCGTGTGTGCGTGCAGACACCTGACGATGGCCATGTATGGCCCAAACGTGTTGTGAATAAAGAGTTTTATAGTGACTGTAGCCTTTCATTTTATTAGTGACGGAAATATTTATTTTATGAAATAATTTATTATTGGTGCAACAGGATACTTACAAACAAATAAGTTAATATAGTTGTGTTTAACAGTTAAATACTTAGTTCTGTGATGTCCCGTTATTGATATTGAAACAAAAACAAAATGGTAGTGTACTAGGAGTTAAAATATCGAAAAATTAAGGTGAGCGTTGAACTCCAGGAACGTAATCCTATACGGCCCATGTTCAACATGCGACCCGCTTTGGGGAACACTTTAAATCCAAAAGAGGGTAAGGGGTACACGGAACTCTGCAGTGGCGCTTGTACGTAGGATGGAGACGACAGTTCCGCCAGCGCATGCCTTTTAGTTTGTTTCTTAGGCCTTGTTAATTTTTTGCCGCCTAGTAACCCAAATGTTTTGGCGTGAAGTAAATGGGGTATGGCAGTAATTGCTGTAAATACAGTAAATTGCGATGTGACAGTCGAACTTCGATTGATGCCACTAAAGTAGGCTTTGTTTGGTATGAAAGACTTGGGGGGGGGATATTCTGCTGATGGTCCGATATGTGGCCATAAGTAACGATCATGTCCATTAATCTTCTTGTACTGGCTTAGTGTCATCCCCCCCCCCCACACACACAAAAAAATATTATGCTTTTCTAATGTTTTTGGTACTGTTATGAAGTACAGTAGCGCGCGCACATTTCATATCGGACGTCGCGTGGCCGATAAAGTGAAATTCCAAAGCTTTGCTTTCTTGTGCCTGGAAATCTTGGCGTGTGAAGGATGTAAGGACAGCTTTTAGTTTAGAGAATAGCGTCTGATAAGTTCTCCAGCTTTAGCCATCTTTACCCAATACGTTGCTACAGTACGAGTGCGTCGTTCATAAGTCTGTGATCCCAGTGTCGTAACATATTAGTCTACCGGAGTGTGAATCCTGTTAGGAAGAGGTTGACAAGTGTAATTGCGTGAATGGGTTGAACGTAAGAGCTTGCTGAGATGTGACCCGCACGGTCACATCTCAGAAAATACACGTCTGAATACTGTAGAGTTGGAGGTGCGTCGTGAAAATGGCCCCAATGCAGCCTCTTGTAAGAGTTATTACAGCTTGAATGTGCTTGAAAATTAATCAGAACATGTGCCCACTGTCGTTTAAAACATGCCTTCTTGAGAATAAAGTAAAATACGTGTTAACCATATTTATGCTTTATACATTAAATTTTTTTTTTGTATAGGACGGTTACAGATTGTTTTGTCGTTAACCTCCCAGGGGTCCTGTTTGGGTTCATTGATATCCTCGCTTGTCCGACGAGGTTGTAAACCCAGTTTAGGATTCAAGATTACTGAGTTTTTGGATTTCAGAATTGGTGCTTCAGTCCCATGTACGAGTATTTCGAGCTTTACCTTCTGTGAGATGTTGGTATGTTGTCTTCTCCAAAATACAGGATTAGCCTGAAAGAAATAGACAGTTTAAATGACTCGTGTTCGTGAAACACGCGCAACCAGAAAAAAGTCGACAACACGTGCAAGTTTAGAACTTCAGGTTCCACAAAAGACTGTGCGGAATATCTTGCGTAAACGTTTACGAATGTTCCATTACCGGTTGCAATTATTGCAGAACCTCACTGGAAACGACAAAACCCTCCGTCACTCATTCTGTATGGACATGCAGCAACAGAATGAAGTAATGATTTCTTTAGCCGGCAGTTTTCGGTGACGATTGAACGTTCCACATTAGCGGTACGGTGAAGAGACACAACGTTCGTATATGGGGAACTGAAAACCCGAGAGCTGTGGTAGAGCATGTGAGGGATTCACCTAAAGTGCACGTTTTTTTGTGCTGTATCCCGTAAAAAGGTGTACGCATGTAAGGTTCAGGACGTACTTTTCAAACCGTGTAAGTATCTCGGCCATGCTATTAAAACTCTTCTTTCTGTAAAACTTTGAAAGCGTCTCTTTCTTTTAGGCTTACTCTGTATAACTTAATATGACTTAGTACTTTTGATGCGACTTCTGTAATGCAATCAGGCACATGGCAATAATAATTATCTACATACAATTATAGTTTTGTGACGTAATTAAATTGGAAACCACGAGGACATCTCATGACAGTTCTGATTTTGATAGAGGGCTCACAACAACTTGCATTTAATTCGTTTCGGTGGCTGTTCCCTTCGTCTGTAGGATTTGAGGTTTTCATGGCCGTGACTATGAAGAAAACAGATTTGTGGGATGTGGCGCCACAGTACATGGGACTGTGAGCACCTGCTCGCCCGCGGATTTTCTTCTACCCTGAAGATGGAGGTGATACGTTCCTCCGAAACGTCGGTTAACACAATATCGACACGGCACCACATCCCAGAAGACTGTTTTGTTCATAGTCACGGCCATGAAAACCTCAAATCCTACAGACGAAGGTTACTTTTTTATTTTATCGTACACATCTGTATACCTCCCCTCCCTCTCATGTCTTCATGGCGTAGCGTAACAACGTTACCAATAAATCTAACCTTTGTTTCAAAACTACATTCGGCCGTAAAGCTTCAAGTTTGTAAACGGAGTCGGTGAAGCGGATCATTCATAAACTGATGTGGAAGTTCTCGATCATTATTGTGAAAAGTTGTGCGCATCGTGATTATGGTTTTGTTTGAGTTTCTGTGGATTGGATGTGCGAATTTCTGTTTGAACTAGCACTTTTGTTGGCACGTGTACGTGTAATTTTAACGAGTAACAGGAAGTTGAGTAAAAGATAATGTGTAGATGGAGCCTGTTTTCCCACTTCGAGATTTGCGTTGTGAAGATTTACAAACTAGGCAGATCAGTGCGTTTATTTTACTGCACTGAAAATTCGCACCCTTGCGGACTTCTAATTGTACCCCGAAGAAGTCCGCTAAAATTGTAAATTAAAGTCAGCTCTGGATAATGGACCGGAAGAACGCGTTTCATGCTCTACATTTTATTACAGAGGATACTTCCGTTAGGAGAATTGGGTGATAGTCGGATATCCTATACACACAGTGGGATCCGAATTTGTAATCTTGGAGCATGGATCAACAGAACAATGTAATAAGTGCCCAGATAGACTGAACTAACGTAACAGCTATTTCGACGTCGTGGGAGGGGTTCGCTTCCTTCCCGGTTGCTGATATCACTTGTATCCTGTATTTCGTGCACATTTAGACTGCGTGGTGTAAGCTATGGACTGGATTCAACTGGCTCTGTATAAAGCGTTCTATCACATTGCTTAAACCCTAGAGTTCTGTAAAAGGCCGTGAATTCCACGAGAAACCGCTGTCGTGATACATGAAATTAGCCATTTATTTAGTCGAACCATACATGCTCCGAGTATTTTATGCATAAACATCGAATCATTCCATATCACGAGCATTGAATGTTAAATATGATTTCTTTCTAGGCCATTTCACTTTCAGGTTGGCCAATACCAAAAAAGAGTCATGATAGCGCAGTCAGTATAGCGACGGGCTATTTTTCTTTAATTCGCTTAGTGGGGTGTGGAGTGCACTCGGCATGGCGGCCACTGATTGGACTATTGTAGCGTGCCCAGGGTGTTTATGATGATTGGGAATTTGAAGGAATGAAGATTGGCAGGGAAAATCGAAGTACTCGGAGAAAACTCGCCCCAGCGCCAGTTTCTCCACCACAAATCCCACTTGACCAGACCCGGGATCGAACCCGGGCCGCCGCGGTGGGAAGCCAGCGACTAACCGCTTGAGGTACGACGCGGCCTTGGCGACGGGCTAGGGCTGGGCGGCGGCGTTTCGGTTCCTCTAAGGGGGAAGCTTTTTCTATTCACAGCGTCCAGACAGGCTCTAGGGCCCACGCAACTTGGGCGATTTCACCATGGGTAAAGCGGTCAGGGCATGAAGCTGACCACTCACCTCCATCTTCTGCCGAGGTTAAGAATGGTAGAGCTATACCTCCATCCCCCCGCGTGTTTTTATGGTGTAGCGCTTAATTAATTAAGCACAGGGACCACTTTGCCTTCTTTTTTTAGTACCAAAAAATGAGCCAGGATCAGTACGTATAAATCGTTAACGACTTGCATCAACCAGTCTTGCAGGCAAAAGTGACCATGCAGGTTTCACATCCCGAAGTTTTCGGGAATTAAGTTACACGCAACATCGGTTTTATTCGTTTCTAACGGAATGTGTGATCACAACGTAACAGTTTTGATGTGCGTACTGTATACCGTTGCTGCAGTCAAGGAGTATGACGCTCTGCACAAATTCACTTCATGTAAAGAACTCAGAGTTTGCGCCGTTGTGGATGTGTTACGTGTATCGGTGGTGCAGGGCTGCTTCATTTGCGTACCTCGGCCAGAGTTACACTTAGTTCGCTGAACATTTCTTTAATTTGATATTTATCCTGCACGGGGAATAACCAGACCTTGCACTCATTTTGTCAGTTACTTTAAATTTCACTTTTGTAGTTGCATGGTTGCTTGAATAGAATCTTGCAAGAATTAAGAGAGACATTGAATGTATTGGTACTTCTTAACGTATGTCTTTGATCTGGTTTGAACTGGTTTATTTCGTCGTGATTACGTGCTGAAGCAAACACGATGTATGTTTACTGTTTGATTTACTGTGACACGTTTCGGCTAAGTTTGTTAAACATACAAAGTTCCCAGTACGCTTTTGTCAACCTATGTGATTTGCAAGTAGGTTAGGCAGGGGGGCGCACACATGCGGTAGTTTAAACACGAGCTTCTCAGGACTACTCAGTTCATACCCCAGGTCACGTTTGCTTTGTGTATGTTGTCTGCTTATGTCGCAAAATCTGAGAGACGCTTCTGACATAAATTAGCCCGTGTAATAATTTTGTATATGTGCATTCGATGATGCAGCCTAGATTTTAATATTACAATCGAGAAGACTGGTTCCGACGGTAATGCAGCAGTCTGGATCTCGGCCGGAACGCCGACTATGCTGAAGGTTTCAGTGATTTTCTTGAGTCTCTCCAGAGAAAAATGCCATGATAGTGTCTTTAAGTTAGGCCACGGCCACGCTCTTTCGAGTTCTTTGTTTAATGTCATCATGGCATTCGGCTGATGCTATGTAATATATTACAGCGTCGTCAAGTAGACTACAAACAAAGTTCAGTGTTGATATAAAACCATCGATTACATGACAAGCCGTTTAGTATTAACAAAACAATAACTTCTGGGAAGAACTAATCGTCTGCTTTTCTTTGATAGAACTTGGATCTCAGAAAATGACGCTTCCAACTAGTATTCGTTGCCGCAGTAACGTCTTTACTGTCTTATCTAACCAGGATAAAGGGATACACAGGCACAAGCATGAAGCAATTCTTCTATTGTTGCATGTATTAGTTGCAGCGGGAGCGTGTTTACCGGGCCGTTGTCTTGCATCGTTAGGCAGGATACACACACACACAGACTGATGTGAAGTACGCAGTTGAAATGGGCTTAGGTGCCATAACGTACATACCATATTTCATAAAGATTGGTTTAGCCATTCAAAAGTTAATGTGGGGGAGGGAGTCACAGACGGCATAATGATTGCATAAGCCTATTTTCATTTTTTTTCCGAAATAAGGAAGGTATTGTTGATCCGCACATCACTGTCTTACATGGCTGCCATCACTGCCATATTACACGACAACAACTGCATCTGCAGTTCTTACCCCTTTGCACAAATTCTAGATACGATTTTGGTGTAAGTTCTGTTTGTTGCTTTGAAGCTGAAGATGGGCCCTGCAGAGTTTAACCTTTAACGTCCGAAGTGCCCCGATTGTGCCAGTGATGACTCTCGTCGTGGCCAAAGTACCCCGTTTTGGCCAGTCGTGCATTTAAACTCCGCTAGTGGAAGCGCGCGCACACGCCCCTAGTAGAAGCGCATGCACAGTCCTAAATATTTATTTTTATATGTGGTAATTACCAGACCAACTTGAGTAAAACCCTAATAGAGGAATTAAAATGATACCTAAGTGAACAGCAGCAAAAAAGAATATACGTATGAGTTATACCCAAACTCATCCACGAGCCAGTAATTTTATTGCAGATTCTGCAGATTAAACGTGTCAGTTCGTGTGCTGGTTTTGTGTAGTATGAGGTGGCGTGAGACAGCCGTAGCGCTGCGGCCGCAGCTGTTGCCTCAACAGTTACACCGCACCTTGAATATGATTGGGGCCTTAATAGTGACTAGGGTTTGCAGATGCGTTCTAAAGAGAAGGTAGCCCTGTAACTAACAGCGGAGTAGGTTGGAGTAGGCAGTGATGCTCTTAGTCTGCAAGGGCCGGAGGTGTCGTTGAACAGGAGTTTTCTCCCATGCGATTACTTGTTCATGTTGTGACGTACCATCGAAGATTTTCTAGACAGATTTTCACACGCCTAGTAAGAGTTAAGTAAATAATTCTGTAGTTTCTGACGTTACTTTGACATTTAGTTTATTTAAATCAGATCATCAAATGTTGGATATTAAAATTGATACCGAAGGTGTAAGGAATTTTCAGCGTGAGAAGACCTTAGAGGCCGATGAATAGTTCTATCTTCTGGGGTAGATGTATGTATTATGAGAGGGGGTGGGTTTCCCCATGCACTTAGACCAGTTATTGGTCCCTTGTGCGTCCCCCTTTTAATTTCTACTGTCGTCATACCCTACCGGTAACGGTGCGTGCCATCAGCCCCCGTAGAGCCAACGAGGTCGGCCCCCGGTACGTTGATGCTTCCCCCATCCACCAGAGGCATTGGAGACTACTTAAGGGCCTATAATTTAGCTCAGAGGTCTCCTAAAGACATGAGGTTCTTTTACGAGCCGTAAATTTACGACACGGGACACACGGCTTAAAGTCCCTCCCGGAGGACTTGTTCCCTGAATTTTTCCGCCCTTAAAAATTCCACGACCTCCGCCGGGTTTGAACCCGCGTACCTTGAGTCATGAGGTGGGAACGTTACCCCTGTAGACTACGGAGGCCGCTTTTCTGGGTATAAGTCCATGTATAGTCTGTTGAAAGTCAGTCGTTTCGGAGGATCATGTCGCCTCCCTGCTTTCAGTCTAGCTTACTGCTTGGCTTTTCTTCAACCCGGGAGATGGAGGGGACATATTACTCCGGAACGTCGGTTGACTTTCAGTGGACTACACGGCGTCACATCCCAGAAGGTACAACTCCTCAAAGCACCGGCGTGGGAACCTCAAAACCTGCAGGTGTGCTTAACGGTTCTGTAACTTTTGGAGGTTTAGTTGTGTCGAATGGTGTGATGGGGGGAATGGGAAGAAAGTGAAGCTAATTTTATTCCCTTAATGTAGTTTGATGTTAGTGTATGAATTTAAAAAATTAAAAATGTCCTCCTGTATTTAGTCCACTATATCCATTGCCCGATGAGTAAAGCTGTTAGGACTTTATGCTGTTCGTAATAGAACGGACAGACATCCCGCAACTGTAGAGGTGTACTAATGTGTTTGGTTTAATATTCCAGCATTTGCCGAGAGACTGAGGGAATTGTGCATGAGTGGTTCTAGACCTGGAATTGGAACTTCGTTTTTTTTATCAAACCAGAATTGATATGAAGAAAGCCGTCTTCATGGTCACCGCTGCGAAAACCTCAAATCTTACACAGAATTGATATATCTTGAACATTTATAGGCCTGTTCGTTTAGAAATCAAAGAATTAGGTAGCACATGTCCAGGCCTGTTTTACAACTGTAATATTTCTTTAATTTACCAATACCGGTTGATGTAGAGAAAACCGTTGATCTTTATATCCTCTCTCCTATACTTCATAACTTGAAACACATCGGTTGCTTATCTCGCATGCTTTAATGTCAGCAGTTCGCTTTTTGCTTGAAGCATTTTTCGTATGATTCTTAGAATAAACAGCAGTTGCTTCCCGGAAGTAACTGTT
>NW_019727117.1:67268-68667 GCF_002891405.2 Cryptotermes secundus | reverse complement strand
GAAAAAAAAAAATCTTTAAAAATACATTGCCGCGGTTGAGCCGCAAAGCGGTTAAACAGCGCGCGGATAATCGAGAGTCTACTGTATTTCTTTAATTTACCAATACCGGTTGATGTAGAGAAAACCGTTGATCTTTATATCCTCCCTCCTATACTTCATAACTTGAAACACATCGGTTGCTTATCTCGCATGCTTTAATGTCAGCAGTTCGCTTTTTGCTTGAAGCATTTTTCGTATGATTCTTAGAATAAACAGCAGTTGCTTCCCGGAACACCAGTAACTGTTGGTGGGGGGGTAGTTTATTTTCTGCGAGTCAAAAACTATATTTTTTCAATATTATTTAGGTGAACTTAGTACTTCAGGGGGCGAGTTGCGTAGTAGTTAGGCACAGTAACAGCGTTTTACCTCTGATACGGATGATCAAAGGTGTGCATTGTTCCCCACTTCATTTCCGAATACTCGGAGTAAATCCAACATCTTCGCTAATTAAACGTTACATATTGTGTGAGGGACTATTGGTGTATATGAAAGTACAGTACCCCGAATGAAGACCATTAATACCTGAAGGCTGGTGTAGGGATACTTGAACTCAAGGACAGTGGATGAACGATTCATGATGGTGGGCCCATATCCCATTTACTGGCATCACAAACGCAGCGGAAGGTAGCCCTTGCCGGTTATGTAAACCCCTTCTCCTCCTACTCCAGGTGTAGAGCACACCCAGCCGATACTGAGGAACCAACGTCATCAAGTGTGCTAACAGTGGCTGCGGATCGTGTGTGACAAGGAACATGATGAAATCAATCTTTTCGCAATATGTTGAAGAACTGTATGTTTCCGCTTCGCGTCTGTGCAGTAAACCTTTGCCATTCGCGGCATTTGGTTTTATGGGCACATTTCCGAACTACAGCTTTTGTCTCGTACTAAACTTGACGTATGTCATGGCTCGAAGAGGTAATTGTGAAAATGCTTAATGTCATCCTTGCGTTTAGAGTCAGTACCCTGCCATAAAATTTTATGTGAAAATTTTTACCATCCCGGTAAGTATTATTATTATTATTATTATTATTATCTATCGAGCTATTAAGTCCCCGACTGATTGTATACTTCTACAGTCAGACATCGATAGAGTTTACAGTTGGTGCATGGCTAATTTTATGAAACCCAACCTTAGCAAAATTAGAATTATTTCCTTTACCAGGAAAACTACTGCCTTGAGCTTTCCATATAGGCTGGGTAATTCTGTCATACTTCGCGCTGACTGCATTAAAGACTTGGGAGTATATTTTGATTCCAAACTTTACTTTCATCAACATGTAAATTATTTATTTTTGCATGCCTTAAAATTATTAGGCTTAATTCGTACTATCACTTTCTCATTTTCCACCTTAGACAGTCT
>NW_019727117.1:65948-66112 GCF_002891405.2 Cryptotermes secundus | reverse complement strand
CATTACCTACAGGTTTTCCTCCATGGAGAGTCTGTATGTACTATATTTTACTTTAGTGAGGTCCAAGTTGGAATATGCCTCAGTAGTTTGGAACTCCATCACCTCGACTGATGCCAGTAAGCTTGAGCGCATCCAGCAGAATTTTGCGTTCGTCTGTTTTGATC
>NW_019727117.1:48053-62521 GCF_002891405.2 Cryptotermes secundus | reverse complement strand
TTGACACAAGTAAAGAGGTTGGTCTAGAAGTAAACACAGAGAAAACTAAGTACATGTTACTGTCTCATCACCAAAATGCAGGGAAAAATCATTACATAAAGATAGGAAACAGATGTTTTGAAAATGTGGCACAGTTCAGATATTTGGGAACAACGATAACAGATCGAAACCTGATTCAGGAGGAAATTAAGAGGAGATTGAAGTTGGGTAATGCTTGCTACCATTCAGTCCAGAACCTTTTGTCTTCTTGTCCAAAAACATAAAAATTAGAATGTACAAAACTATAATTTTGCCTGTGGTTCTGTATGTGTGTGAAACTTGGTCTCTGACATTAAGGGAGGAACATAAGACTGCGGGTGTTTGAGAACAGGGTGTTGAGAATATTTGGACCGAAGAGAGATGAAGTGACAGGAGGTTGGAGAAAACTGCATAATGAGGAGCTTCATAACTTGTACACTTCTCCAAGTATAATTAGAATGATCAAGTCAAGGAGGATGAGGTGGGCAGGCCATGTAGCACGAATGGGGGAGATGAGAAATGCGTATAGGATATTGGTGGGAAAGCCAGAAGGAAAGAGACCACAGGGAAGACCAAGGCGTAGGTGGGTGGGCAATGTTAGAATGGATCTTAGAGAGATAGGATGGGATCATATGGATTGGATAGATCTGGCTCAGGATAGGGGCCAGTGGAGGGCTCTTATGAACACGGTGATGAACCTTCGGGTTCCATAAAATCCTGGGAAATTCTTGAGTAGCTGCAGAATTGGCGGCTCCTCAAGAAGGGCTCAGCTCCATGAGTAAGTACATGTAAGTAAGTAGGTCTCTTACCTTCATGTTTTTAAATTGAAAAAGAAAATATATATATTGGTTTTTCATCCGTTCAATCATGCTGCATGCATCTTTGATTTACATATTTAGGCAGAAGTTCAGAACAGGTTCATGAATTTATCTGTGGACAGTTCATTTCTCTGATGTAATGGGTGTAAGGGTGACAGTGAGAAGGTTGGCACAACTTTACGCTTCTCTGCATTGGCGGTATTAATATTCGTGAAATTTGCCTGCATGCCACGTTAGGAAGTTACAGCCTGTAGGTTCTCACACTGTACGTGATGCATGAGCCAGTCATATTGGTATTTCAGTGATTAAGAACTGCAGTAGAATATTATGTGTTCATTCTAATATTCCTGAAGCTTCTTTAGCTGATTGGCATGTTTCTTTGCTTGATTACCCATTCGAGCAGGATTTTGTAATGGTATCATTCAAGAGGTGCCCATTTCAAATCTCGTCCAGGATGTCAGCTGTCCCAGCTAAGCATTTTCGTAGTTTTACTCACTCCCTCCAGGCAGGTGCTGGGATAGTACCTTGATTATTCCATGGCCAATTCCTTCTAAGTCCCAACTCAATCACCGGTTATCCCAGCATTTGATATTCTATGGGCTTGAGATACTACTGACAGTGTTTAAAATGAAACCACAAGAGAGACAGGTTGGTTAGCCTACCTCTGATGTAATTAATTCAGCCTGTTTGCCTTCTAATTTATGGCTGGATGTGCAATAGTGGAAAAATGCTTGGTGTGATGTTTACAATGTAATGTACATTAGTGCTGTATTCTTCAGTACAGATTACCTGTAGATGCTGCACCTTGTATCATTTGCCTGAGAGTAGGTCTTTAAAATATGGCCTTTACCCCATTGGCACACTGACATCTGCAGGATGTCAAATGATGCTTTGATAAGGCACCAGATGGAAGCCTACATGGTTTTGTTCTTGGACAACAGATGTGTTATGTGATACTGATGCAGATGCCCAGTGTTAGATTGAGTACTTTACTTTGAAATCTTTGAATGAATTCTGTAGATATTTTTAATAAATGAAACAGAGTAATACAGCAGGTACTTCAATGTTACTAAATTGAGACGTACTTAAGACTAGTAAGAATAAACTGAAAAGTAGTTCCCATTGAATTCCAGGTCAGGTTTTTTTAGCTCTATCATGACTTGCGTGTCCATACCTCATTTATGAAATGTGATATTCATGTCCTTACATTTCTTTGTGGCCACATCTGTCCTGATATGCAATGCAATTTGTATGGTTGATTTAGTATTCTTCAATACTGTTTTCCTTTTGATGCTTGCAATTTTGTTCATTTTTGTGGAATATGTTACATTAATGTGGGTGAATTACTGAAGTGCTGAAATTATTCTGAAGTAGACACGTGTTTGCTCATTATACTTGGCTACTTTGAGGTATGTTGGTATTGGGTCTGACAATCGAGTAACTGGACTGATGTTGTGTAGCAGCCATGAGTTGGTGTGTATTGAATATCTGACTATATGAGGTGGCAATTTTGTGCCAAGTGTTGGGATTCAGCTTGTTTTGCGGTCGCTGTAAATGCTTTAATGCCAAAGTGTTTTATTCATGTGTCAAAAGAGGAAACTGATCATGTTTTTTAAGACAGCTTTAGAATGACCTGATCTTTTGAAGGGCATAGTGCCTAGTGATGAGACTTGCATCTTACAGCTAGTGCCAAGGTCAAGAAAATGTGAATATGTACATCCACTCCACCATATGCCTTTATGACTTAGGGACCTGTTCAAATTAAACAGAGATCAGTTAAGATGGGTGGTAGGTTACTTCTGGACACTGCCACTTAAAAGGGCACCTTTTCAAGCTGGGACTGACAGATGACCCAACTTGTGAAAGGTGCCTACAAGAAGATGAATCAGCCACACACATCTTATGTGATTGTGAGGCTATAGCTTACTTAAGATTTCGCCACCTGGGTCAGTTCTTCATGGAACCAAGTAATGCCCCCATAAATAAAGTACTACATTTCATTCGAAGTATATTATTAATAAAGGGTTCATGCAAAGTGGAAGCACAATAGATCATTGAAGGTCAAGGTGCAAGGGCCGGTTTTTATGGCTCAATAATCAAACTCATACTAGTGCTTAATTGGTTAAGTAAAAAAGAGCTTTACCTTTTTTGCACTCAGAAAGCCAAGGGTCTCAAGAGATATAAAAAATTAAAAGTATCAAAATCAAAGATTCAGACCATGGTAGTCTGCTTGTTTATTAATTATATAAAAATGATTTGCGATCCCTCCTGTCAGCAAAGGATTTGCTGTAAGTTTTTGGGATGCTTGAGGTATTACATGTCTTTTAAAACCGGTTAGGATTTTGCAGCATGGCAGTTCACCTTCCCACACGACACAACTGGTGAAGTGATTTTTGACCAAGAAACAAATACAAGTATTTTTCCTGATTTGATGTGTACTTTTTATGTTCCCAAAATTAAAAAATTGTTTGAACGTGTCTCATTTTGAGTAACTCCGAGACCTTCAGAGCAATGGGATCACTGTAATTTACAGCGGTTCATCCATGTATGGCAGAGGTCAGAGGTCCTGAAATGTAGGTACGTCAGAATCAATACATTGTTTGTCAGACCTTAAATCACATGGGAGGCTGATGTTGATGTTAGACTTAGAGGGTTAATTCATGCTGTTAGCCACATTTTTATGCTTGAATTTTTTAACAGGTTATTGTATGCTATTTCAGGATAACCTGTGAGTGTGAATATCATTTTGAATTTATATGAATTCCTTCATTGCATTTCCCTTTGGTTTTTACCTTCAAACACTCTAATGTAGCCACTTTGGAAAAGTGGAAATTTGTACACACTTAAACCAGATGATTAAATGTTCGTAAGCTGTCAAATGAATGGCATTGTGTTGAACTCTGGTCGTGGTTAATTCTTGCTGCAGCAGATGCTTGGCTTCTAATTTATAAATGGATACAGCTTATGTATTTCAGTAACATAGATTTTAATTTATTCTCATAAGAGTGAGGTTTGAGGGCCATCTTGGTTGTGTGAAGATTGTCTTATGTTGATATAACACCATGTAACTTGGTAGGTACCTGCTACCTGTATTTTAAGATTAGCAGAGACCATGAAGATGGAGACAGTAAGCTTCTCTGGAACGTTGGTATGTAATCTACAAGGTTACAACGCATCACATTTCAGAAGACTGATCTTGTATCTGAGATTTAAGACCCTAGTTTTTAAGGATTAATAAGCTTGTTTTGCATCTATGAGACAAACACCGTCTTAAGTGCAACAATTTAATTGTAGTTCTTTCTTCTTTCCCTCCTCCACACTACATGTTTCGGCCCTAAATGGCCATCATCAGGTGTGTATTGTTACATAGCTGTTACACTGCCCGTAGTTTAAAATTTAAAATCACCGGTCTTTCTAATTGTATAAAATCTTTGTTAACCTACATGCGTTAATTTGATTTCTAAAATTGGCACTTTTTTAAAACTTTAATTCAAGTTAAAATGTCTATAAAATTTCTGTTCTTTTTCTTTTTCCAAATTTTTAAATTAAAATTTTCTCAGGGTACACGCCCTATGTCTATAGTGCTGCAGCGGCCACTTCTTGTTTTATCGCTGTACAGGTATTGTTCTGTGTAGGCTCTCTCTGTATGTGTGTGTGTCGCTGCTTATCTTTAATACACACACACGCCAAAGGACGCCGGAAATTATGATTTTACCAACATACCTTATTGCATATGAAGTTGTGTTGTGCATACGTGTATGAATTGGGACATAACTGGTTTAGTGAGTTTGAATGCAAGTGAAATGTTTTCTTCTTTGATTTAGAGAATTGCACTCTTTCATACATTAACGTGACTTGATGTTACTTAGTTTTCGTATGGCATGCTGGTATCCTCTGACATACCATGATTTTGTGATATTTTGTGAAATATTGAAATTGTCTGGTACTGTACTTCTTTTGGCTTGTTTTGGACTTCATCCATCGTCTGGTATGTAAAAGACAAGACCACGGCGTTTCGGAGACTGGATCTGTCTCCGTCTTCAGGTGGGTGTTTCGTAAAGAAAACTAAAGGTGCTGAAACTAAAGGAGAAACAAAAATGTTTAGTTACACTTTTATGGGGTATGCAGCCACTCTTGGAAGCTGGGTAACTGTATGTGAAAATGCTTAATCTAATGGTAGACTATCAGCTGCAAACAGAAAGATATCATAA
The DNA here is from genome assembly GCF_002891405.2 of Cryptotermes secundus. Taxonomy (NCBI): domain Eukaryota; kingdom Metazoa; phylum Arthropoda; class Insecta; order Blattodea; family Kalotermitidae; genus Cryptotermes; species Cryptotermes secundus. The sequence continues at coordinate 57,474 of NW_019727117.1, read as the reverse complement.
ACATTCATACAATTTACAGACTTAATTTTATAACTTTGAGAATAATTTTGAAAGGTTAATAAATTGTTGTTGCCTGAACACTAAGCGCAAGAGGTTATCAGGAAGTGGATTGTACTTCACAGTGATGTATAATAGTGAAAGTCTGCACTCTACTAAATATCCTTGTTACGTTTTATATTTTGGTTAAAATATCTGTATTTAGTTTCATAATGTTCTGTGCTTCAGGTGATGAGCCAAGATGTAAAGAAAGAAAACCCACTTCAGTTTAAGTTCCGTGCCAAATTCTATCCCGAAGACGTTGCAGAGGAGCTGATTCAAGACATCACTCTCCGTCTTTTCTACTTGCAGGTAACTAGAGTTGAAGTCATACATGTTCCGTTTGTCATATTGTGGTACAAGAGTAATGCAGCTGTAGGTAAGGAAGTGTGGAGGAAACCAAGATGAGATTTTCCGGGTTGTGGTCTGCATCCTGTGGTGTACCACCATGTGGTAGCCTGTGTGGTTCTTTTTGTCCTCTAGAAGCTGTTGGAAGTCTGCCTCTTTGCAGTGTGGGACATAAATATCTAGTATTGTTTGAAAGGAATAGGAAATTTGTACTTTAGGGAAAGGGGATCCTTAGTATTAAAGTAATGCATAACTTTAGGTCATATATGTTTCCTTATCCAGTGCTCAGACACTTGAAGGAATTCCATGTGCTTTTTTCTTATACTTTGTGGATTTTTATGAAATTTTGTATTTGGGACTGAAAAGTTGTTGGTTGGCGTTTGTAACCCATATGCATTGAGGCTGGAATTGTATGCATTTGATTTTCTCAAATCTCTGTAGTTGAACGAAACATTTCACTTTTGCTGGAAGTTTGTAGGAATTTGTCAGCGTGGAGCAGAGTTTTCTTAAAAGAAGCTGACGCTTGCTTAGTTGGTGAAGAAATTTCCTACTTTGTATAGATCATGAAGGTTCATTACCACAACAGCTACTCCTTAGTTGTTGTGTTTTGATGGAAAAAATGAAGTTATATATTGTAACACAACAGGATGCATGAAATGAAGTTCATTACCATGTTCAAAAGAGCCTGTCACTGGACCTTATCCAGAGTCCATTGGATCTGCTCCAAACCTGTATGCTATATTTCTGGAAACCCATTTTAATGAATTTGATTTGTTTCATTCTGGTCCGTCACACTAGCAGTATTATGAAAATGTTAAACAGTTCCACCCAGTGTGACTGGTCAAGATTTTTTTCTTATTTAAATTATTCATGCTTTTACATTTTTCGGTCTAAAGAGACCATCTTCAGAGGGACACCTTTACATCAATGCAGTTAGAAGCCACTATTAACAGTACATGTTCTAAAAGTTAAAATATATACATACAATATAAATAATATACAGTTGGGTGTAAAACAACTAAAACAACTACAGCGGCTGTTCCAGTATATTAAAATATTTATAGTTAGTTTGATAAGATTCTGTTCCAAAAAAAATAATAAGAGGGATGACATGAACCAGCTTGGTTTATGAATTGAAATAGAATCTTATCTAACTAACTATAAATATTTTAATATATTGGAACAACCGCTGTAGTTGTAAAGACCTTAGATTTTACACCTAATTTATATACAAGGTGGTTCAAATATGACCGGGACTGATTTTTTTTAACCAAAATTGTCAAACACTTACTTGCACATGTCAGTCTTCAACGTACTCCTCTCTGGACTCAACACATTTTTTCCATCGTTCTGGAAGCATCCTGATGCCCTATTCAAAAAAGTTTTGTGGTTGGCGGCGTATCCACTCCCGAACATTCTGCATGACAGCATCGTTGTCCACAAACCGCATGCCTTGCAAGTCTGATTTGAGCCTTCCGAACAGGTGGAAATCACTTGGTGCCAGATGTGTCAGAAGGTTCCATTTCAATTTCCGAAGGGTTTCGATTGTTGTTTTGGCCGTATGGGGGCATTCATTGTCTTGAAGGAAGGCTACACGCTTTCCACCTCTCTTCCGCTTGGCTTGGATCTTTTCCTTCACGTCTGTTGCCTGGAGGTCTGAGTAATAAGCTACATTGACTGCTCTGGCATCTGTCAGAAAGTCTACATGGATAACCCCCTGCCAGTCCCATAAGAACGTTGCCATCACTTTTCCTGTTGAACGGCTCCTCCATGCGCTCTTGGGTTTGGGAGAACTGGTATGCTGCCACTCGCGTGATGATTGCTGGGACTCGGGAATGAAGTAGTGCACCCACGTTTTATCGGTGGTCACTATAGACTTCAAAAATCCATCACCTTCGTCTTCAAACTGCTGTAGGAGACGACTGGCAACTTGCATGCACACTATTTTGTTCACGTCCGTCAAAGTGTGTGGTACCCACCGTGCATTCACCTTGCGATAGTGCGATGTCTTCTACACTACCAACACTGATGGATAGCATTGCTCCAAGTTCCTTGATAGTGATGCGCCTATTCTCACGAATAAGTGCGTTTGCATGATCAATGTTTGGCTCGGTGACAGATGTCCGCAGCTGACGATCATGCGGCTCATTCTCCACGCACTCTCTGCCCTCTCTGAAGCACTTACACCACTCAAACACACGGGTCCGTGAGAGACACTCTTCCCCATACTGTTGTTGGAGTCTGGTGAATTTCAGGGGACGGGACGTTTTCTCCAATGAGGAATTTGATCACAATGCCTTGTTCCACGCTCCGCGGTACCTTCTGTTCACTCATCACTCTAGCAACTTCCAGACAGCACTGAACAGGTTCTAACCCTAACAGGAGGGAAGGTAGAGGTTGTGGCTTCACTCTCTCAAGGTCGCACAGCTGCTGCGCAGTGCAGCTTGTTTACAAAAAATCAGTCCCAGTCATATTTGAACCACCTAGTATTATTTATATTGTATGTATATATTTTAACATGTAAGGGCATGAATAATTGAAATAAGAAAAAATCTTAACCTGTTACACTGGACAGAACTGTTTAACTTTTTCATAGCCCATTTTAATATCAACTATCTTTTTAACTGCTGAAGAAAGACTCCATTTCTAAGTAGTAATATCATTTCATTTCCATAGAAAATTCGTGAATAATTTGATTCCTTGGCACCCATGTTGTGTACCTGTACTCCAACCAAATCTACGTTGAAATCCCTTTAATGTTCCTCAGTTTCTGGTAGTTCCTCTTTAACTTTCAGTTTTGATGCACCCAAGTGAATCTAAGTATTAAAAGTTCTTCCCAACAATCATCTGCAATCCTGTACTCAGGGACTACCTTGCCTGTTCATCACTGTGTATTCAGATGCTTTTCATGTAGCCACCATCTCAAGATAACGTCGTTGCCAGCTGCAACAGGAAAATTTTCCATTCCATGTTGACAGTAGGCAGAGTAAGGTGGTATTTGAGAATATCCCCCCAAAAAATCTGATTTCCAGTTAACCGTGAATAATATAAGAGCAAAATTACATTTCTACTGATTCACAGAAATTTTAGTTTTGTTCTGCAAAGAACACATGTTCACCTTCTTTAAAGATCAGAATTATTATGTTGTCCTGAGCTTTGAGGTTATCATGGCAGTATTTAAATGGTGGCCTTATGGGTTATGACATAGCATATGCCATGGGTAATTAGGAACTTGCAGCCTCCAGCCTCCTACACACATTCCAGCTTTACGCTCTGCTCTAAAAATTAAAGCAGCAAGTTCCTCCAGAACATTGGTATCCACTTAACTATTGTTCACAGTGTCATAACCCCCAAGATCACAATATAAATTATGCCATACTATTTTTATCTGCACATATAATGCCTTTTGGAATAATCACCATGCTACATGTGCTGGAAAAATAAAATGTTACAGCTTTCTTTATAGCCAGAACTGTAAATAGTTTTTGGCTGCTCATCCATCATGAAGAGAAGATTGTGGATAGGAAGTGATCTGTCTATAGATATGTCAGTGGGTGTTAATGGGGTTAATGTACAGGGCTGAGCAGAGCGCATGTAGGAATGACTAGCAGGAAGATTGCTTCTGTTGGGAAAGTATGACAATGTAGAGATAGGAGTCCTGCTTCGTATTTGAGAAATCTCCACTTTAAATGTCAGGTTGGAGACCACCTATCTTGGAAGGTTCTGATGTTCTCAGCATCCTTCAAGACATAATGCTTGGTCACAACTGCCTTGTTTCATACCATACTCAATGTTCATAGTTTTGTCACCATTTATCTTTTGTTGTTCAGTTTGTATAGGGATCAATCAAACCAAGAAATATAAAAAGTACGTACCCTTCAGATGTGACCAGATTATTGTGAATACACAAATTACCCAAGTGTTTCAGTTCGTTTTGGCTTTCATCAGAGGTTTCAGCAACATTAATTTGAAACACTGTACATATTTACAATATCTTATATCTTTGAAATTATAGTCAGAGATATATTTTTTAGTTAATTATAAGCCAGTTACATCGCGATTCCTTTATACATACCAGTTGTGAGGAGCAGTGTGTGTGTGTATCTGTAAGATGTGTCTATGTTTATGTGGTGTGTGCTGTGAGAGACTGATGCATCCACAATAAACTAGTCACATCTGAAGGAATGCTCATACATACTTTTTACATACATATTGGCGATGGAACAAGATGCATGTAGTAAAGTTAATGATAACTTGTTAAAAATAGAAAGTAAAAGAAAATGAGTACAGAAATGTTGCATAATGCATGTCGCCTAGAACAGGGCCACCCAGCACTGCACAGCTAGGTTGATTTCATGTGGCCCCTTGATCAAATTCCTTCATCCCCCAAACAGCCTTTCATTGGCTTGAAATTGGACAGTCTGGTTTAGACTAGCTACAGCTCTTTACACAATTTTCTTTTCAAAATGAACTAGTAGCCAATTATTATTTTGTTTTGGGCTGTAAAGTTTATGCAGAGTATTAATAATTAATAGCATCGTAAGTGAAGATGAAAACATGAGGAATCTACTGGAGAGTCTGTGACATACTGTTAATGTTTGGCTGGAAAGAGACTACTTGACTCAACTTACATAATGTGTGTGGCTCAGAGTAACCGTGCTTCTCACTATGGGCTGGAGCATGCAGAAAGTAATTACATTTGGCACCACTGACAGTGCTTCACTATTGCTGGTATAGAGAATTGGGTTAGAATTGCATTTTGCGGCACACTCATGCATCTGTGCTACTTTCTGGATATATTTGAAACAAAGCTTTATGTAAGTTTATCTATAAGAGAACATATTTGAACCGATACATTTGGTAGCATGGAGAAATCTTTCTTGCAGAACTTTTTTCTTGTTCTGCTGCGAGTTTAACTGTTGGCTAATAAAGAAGCTTGCATTATTTCTAATAAGAAGTTAATTGGCTTTAAGTATATGAAGAAAATAACTATGATCTATTAATTTTGTAGGCAAAGGTCAAAGAAGTTAACTCATATTAAGCTAATGACTGATGGCTTCACATTTTTTCCATTCTCATTGTCTTCTGAAGAGGTTACTTTGTGGGGTCAACTTCATGGTAGTCCACAATCCTGTTGAAACTTAAACTTGAATTGACATAAATTCAAGGTCAGTTTGAAATTACCTAGTGTTATTAAAAGACTGATCTCACCAAGTTTATTTTCAGGTGAAGAACTCCATTTTATCTGATGAGATATATTGCCCACCTGAGACATCTGTACTTTTGGCTTCGTACGCTGTCCAAGCTCGTCATGGAGATTATGTGAAGGCAACCCACAATTCAGGGTTCCTTGCAAATGATCGCTTATTACCTCAGAGGTGAATATGCATTTTAGAATAGTGGAATTTATAGCTGGCACTTCACAACTTATTGCTAAGAGCATGAGAATGTAAAAGATTATTAACGTCCAGTGTGATTAATAATAAAAGATTATTAACGTCCAGTGTGATTGATAAATGTTGTGTTTTCCTAATCTTTCATCCTTTACATGTTTCGGTTGTGGCGACCATCTTCAGAAGGACATTGTCAGTACATATAGAAACTACTATTAGTGTCATTGGTCATTATCCCTACTTGCAGAAACCACTGTTACAATTCGCATAGTGGGGGGTGGAGTCCTGTTGGGTCCACTCGGCACATCGGCCACTGATTGGCGTAATGTACCTGCCATGGGTGATTATGATGATGGAGAATCTGGTGGAATGAATATTGGCAAAGGAAATCGAAGTACTCAGGGAAAACCTGCCCCAGCGCCACGTTGTCCACCACAAATCCCACTTGACAAGACCCGGGATCGAACCCGGACCGCCACGGTGGGAAGCCAGCAACTAACTGATTGAGCTATGGCGCAGCCAACTGCTGTTACAATGTCGTATCAAATCCCACTTGACAAGACCCGGGATCGAACCCGGACCGCCACGGTGGGAAGCCAGCAACTAACCGATTGAGCTATGGCGCAGCCAACTGCTGTTACAATGTCATATATTCAAAATATTATCCTGTAACAATTACTGTGACATGCATGAAGTTATTAAAACATTTATAAATCATTATAATTAGTCTGTTTACAAAGTATTGTTTAAAAACGTTTTGTGTAACTTAGAAACAATTTGGTTCGTGTCCTTAAAGGAAGATGAATATATTCCATGTTATGGTTCCATTGTTTGAAGAATAGGACTCTGCAAATATATTATGGGTATTATGTAGTATTTCTATAAGCCTGATTTTGAATGTAAGTTTTTTGTTTTTAATCCTGTCTTTAGTTTCGTCCCGTTGTTCGGGCCACATTGTGTTCTTATACTGTTCTAATTTCTGTATGTATTTATAAAGACCTTCTGAAGATGGTTTACAACCAAAACCTATAAAGGATTAAAGATTAAAAAGCACATTTATCAATCACACTGGATGGCATTAATAATCTTTTATACTCTTGCTAGTGTGATGGACCAGGATTAACCAAGTCAAACATGAGGGTTTTTGTGAAGTACTTTGTACATAATGTTCCAGGTAGAGACTGTCACATGTCACAGAACTGACAGATTTACATAACAGAAGCCCCATGCTTTGAACAGAAATACTAAGGAAAGAATGATATATGCAAAGTGTTTGGTTATAATGAGCAGAGATCCAGGTTGATACAAGTTTTGTTTTTAATGCTGAGATGATAAACATTATGTTTACAGAACAGAATTCATGAAAAACGTCAGATTGCAGCATGTACAGGGTGAGGCGCAGAAACTTACTTTTTGTGAAGACACATTGTGAATGGAGGGGAGGTCGCAGAAAAGTGGGGATAGGTTCGGCGAACGCAGCAGTCATGGAAGTTTCTGTCTAATACCCCTCAGTAGGAATCATGAGGTGGACGAGTGAGCAGTGTATGTTTGCTGTCGAAGGCTATTTTTCGAACAACCATTCCTACGTGGCGGTGCAGCGTGCGTTCCGTACTCACTTAGGAATTAAGCCCAGAGGTCCAGTTCCTGACAAGCAATCGATTGTTTTGTGGGTAGAGAACTTTAGGACAACTGGGAGTGTGGTGAAAAAATCATCAGGACGACAACAGACCGTTACGACGCCAGAAAATGTGGAGGCAGTTTGACAGTCGATTTTGAGATCTTCAAGATGCTCCGCTTGCAAACATGCAGTCGCCCTAGACATATCCAATCGTTCAATGCACCGAATTCTTCACAAATATCTTCATTTCAGTCCCTATAAGATGGTTGTTGTGCAAGAATTGTCACCACATGATTTCCAGAACCGAATAACGGCATGCGAAATGTTATTGGAAACTTTATCCCCTGACTCACTTGTTTTCTTTAGTGATGAGGCACATTTTCACTTATCCGGATATGTCAATAAGCAGAATATGCGCTATTGGAGTGGTAACAATCCCAGAGAGCTCCATGAGAGGCCACTGCACAGTGATAAGGTGACAGTATGGTGTGCGTTGTTGAGAGTTGGAGTTATTGGCCCTTATTTGTTTTGAAGAAGACAGTTATGTAGTTACTGTCAATTCAAATNTTTCCAGAACCGAATAACGGCATGCGAAATGTTATTGGAAACTTTATCCCCTGACTCACTTGTTTTCTTTAGTGATGAGGCACATTTTCACTTATCCGGATATGTCAATAAGCAGAATATGCGCTATTGGAGTGGTAACAATCCCAGAGAGCTCCATGAGAGGCCACTGCACAGTGATAAGGTGACAGTATGGTGTGCGTTGTTGAGAGTTGGAGTTATTGGCCCTTATTTGTTTTGAAGAAGACAGTTATGTAGTTACTGTCAATTCAAATCGGTATGTGGACATGATTAAAAACTTTTTCAAACCAGCTCTTGAAGAAATGCATCTATAAATGTCTGGTGCCAACAGGATGGTGCCACGGCCCACACAGCCCAAGCTTCGATGACAGTTTTGAGGGCAAAGTTCCCCGTGGAACTCACTGATCTCACCTGATCTAACGCCCTGTGATTTTTTTTATGGGGATGCCTGAAGGCAGAGGTTTTTAAACATCGCCCCACAAACCTGCTTCAGCTGAAGAATGTTATTCGGCAGGAAGTAGCCCAAATTCCAGTGCACATGTTGAAACGTGCAGAAGGGAACTTCAGAAAACGGTTGCATCAGTGCGTAGAGAACGGTGGCCACCACCTTCAAGACATTTTGTTTAAAACTACATGATTTAAAACTTACTTTAAAGTATGTTCTTTCATTAGCTAAACATAAATTTTGTCTATCAGCAATTTTTCTTTTATTCGCCTTCAAAAAAAGCAAGTTTCTGCGCCCCACCCTGTATAATACTTAATGGTGCCATATAGTTCTTTGGGTTGTAACATATCTGCAAGTTCGTCGTGAAATTTTGAGGAATTAAAAGACATTATGATCTTGACTGAGAACAGTTTTGAATTTTATGGTGATGTGGTAACACGTATAAAAATATTTCATGCAGTGATAAATTAATTATTCACAGTATAATTCTTGTCTTCTGTTTTTCTTTCCCAGAGTCATGGACCAACATAAGATGTCTCGAGAAGAGTGGGAGCAGAGCATTACTACATGGTGGAATGAACATAAGGCAATGCTAAGGTCTGTTTTGATACAAATTGACACTGATGAATCCTAGCCCTTCTTTTTTTATTTGGATTATAAATGACCATGAACTTTTATTTACAATTGATTCTCGGTTTTAATTAAATTCAAAATCTTATATTTCAATATTACTGGAACTTTATTGTGATCTGTAATATAGTATTCCATTGTCTGGGACATGCAATATGGTGTTTATGTGGAAATATCTGGATTCTGGCAGGGCCAAGGAGTCTGGAGCTCAGACACTTATGAGCAGTCATTAACCTTTATCGGACGAACGTCATCATATGATGTCGTTAAAAGTTAGGGCAGCTGGCCGAACGACATCATATGATGTCGCGGATTCCACGCGTGTAAGGTTTTTTTTTAATTAAATTAAAAATATAAATTGTTCTA
>NW_019727117.1:34398-47424 GCF_002891405.2 Cryptotermes secundus | reverse complement strand
CTCATATTATAAGGTAAGGTTATAAAACCACCATTTAAGATCATTTTAGTGAAAGTTTCATCCTTCAAGGCGTACCATTCACTGCTGAAATACTAAACAACCTGCTTCCATGGCCGAGATACAGGGCGCCCATATTATAAGGTAAGGTTATAAAACCACCATTTAAGATCATTTTAGTGAAAGTTTCATGTTCCTATCTCATAGAATTTAAGAACAATGATGAATAAATAATTTTCGAGCAAAATTTAAATGGCCGGCTGAATATATTACCGCAGGAGCCGTGGCCGCGGAATTTAAATGACCACGTCAAAGGGTTAAAAGTAAGGCCAAATGGCTGAACGACATCATATGATGTCGCATATTCCACGCGTATAAGGTTTTTTTTTAAATTAAATTTAAAATATAAATTGTTGTTCTATTTACATGATTTTTGGTCACAACCTTTATAAGGTGACAGCCTTCCCTCCTGCATGATCTAGTATAATCTACCGACGTCATATGGCCGAACGACCTCATATGATTTCGCGCATTGCACGCGTGTAAAGACTTTTTGAAAATTAAATTTAACTATTATTTTGTCTATGGCCAGATGTTTGAAAGGGTTATAATATTTTTGATATGCGTCATTGAGAGTGTTGAAGATGGTCCAAATTTTCCATAGTTGGTCATAACTGTCGGCATTCCTGTCAGTTTCTGTACTGTTGTCTGCAAAATGTAGAAAACAAAGAATGTGAAGAAAACAGTCGCGTTTCATTGTGTTAGAGTAGAAAGGCGTGGCAAATTGTTCTGCAGTCGACCAGTAGTCCTTTAGTCTGTCTCTAATGTCATGTCCCATTTGAATGATTATTCCTAGAAACAGAAACATCTCGGATTCAGTTACGTCAGGCCGCGGAGATGGTCTGTCTTCAAGTCTGTCTAGGTACTGGTGATAGTACCTATTCATCTCTTCCACCAGCAGATGGATAATCCCCGCAAAGTACAGCATGAAAACGCAGAGAGGGGTGGAATCCTTATTCATGTGTGGAGCTGCAGTGATATTTATCCCCGCAGCTACACCGGAATAATTATTCACACCTCTCCAGCCACACTGGTCTGGCGGTCCCCAAGTTGCCGACGAAGGTGATGACCCTTCGTCCGCAGAATCAGAACTTCAGCTTTCCTCACCACTCTCAGAATCGGTTGAATAGCAGTCCGAATCTGTGTCATTGAACAGCTGTTTCTCAATTTCAGCATCTTCCATACGATGTTCTTGTCCCATACGATAAATAAGCTTCAACAAGAGATAGCATTGTATGTGAGGTCGCCATGAAGGACTTACACTGCTAAAACACATGGTGCACAAAATGTATTACACTGCTGGAACGCATGGTGCAGAAAATGTATGAATTTTGGGATTTTTTTTTTGAATCGGTGTAAAAATTTGTTACAGATATTAAAATCTGTAAATTAGAATATCTGATTCTATATTCTTTCTAGATTAAAGGAGCGTTCATTTCGTTCGTTTATCATAAAAAATGTAGAAATCACACCATTTTTAGAAACATGCTTACAATTTCATTGCTCTAGAAGGGCGGGCATTTAAATAAACTCCGTCCAGCTGCCCCTACCGGAAATTAAATGGCCCGTCTGATAAAGGTTAATTTAGCTCAGGTACAGGAAACCAGATGCACCTGCAAAAGTCAGTGAAAAAGCCAGGGCAGAACTCGTTATAATTGCCTATGAATGAGGACCACTCAAGGGCCATTATCACTTAGATGCCTCCTTAAAACTTCCCTGCGGGAAATGGAATGGCATGTATATGTCTGCACCATGGAGAATTCAAATTTTGTTTAAATTCCCCATGTGGGATGTGCAAGCCATTTCCACGCTGCTAGTCATTCACCATATTCTGAAGTGTACGGACGTGACCCTTGCATGCTCCGAGACCTAGTTTGCAGGTCAGTTAATAAATTGTAATTGTAATCATTAACGTACAATAAATTAAACAGTGTGGTCTGGAGAACAATAAGTGAATCAACATGAAGCTGGATCAACTCCCAGAATACCGCTTAATTCAGCATCGCTACCCTGAGTCTCATGCTAACCGACCCATCTAGGTTCCTGTACCTATAACAACCTTCCTTAGTTTGACCTGTGAGGACAACTTGCAGTGTCCATCATGCACTATCATAGGGTAGAAACAGGTGTTAGCAGGGATATCACCATTCTGACTTAGATGATATTACAAAGGCAGGTTGGAAAAGAGCGGTGTTAAAATGGATATTTAATATTGTCATGAGTTAGTGACTACGCACAGGTTTTCGATTGGTAATTGGACTTATTGAACACTTATAAAGCATAACTACAAGTAACTATAATTCTGTCCCTTCATATACTCTGCTTCTCACTACAGCACTCACTAAGTCTTTTGTGTCTTCACTAATTGTTGCCTCGTAACAAATCCCCTCAGTGTCCTTCTATTCAAATGATTACTGGCTGGTGACAGTCTCGCAACTAACTAACTCACCTGTTGACTTTTTAACTCATGACGTGTGGTCCTTGCCAGTGAATCTTGGTACCAATTCCAACGAGACTCATTCCATAATTTACTCTCCGATGGCTCTGGGAGCCTTCAAACCACATCCCCTCCTTTGGTCTTGGCTCATACTCAGAGTTCAAAGTTATGTTACAACTTAAAATCAGTTGGCCTGTTGGTCTTGGTGTCAAGCCCCCTGATGGGACCCAAGACCAGATTTTTTGTTACTGTCAGACAGTTGCAGGTTTGTTGATGTGGGGTATCTTCTGTGATGAGAGGATGGGTCTGACCTTTACTGCTGCTGGCCCTCACCATTCCAGTCATTCTTGGGTTTCAGTACTGTAGTACTCATGACCATATTTTACTGTCTCAGATTCGAGACTCCCCCAACCCTTATTTACAAGGGGGTACCCAAAAGAAACCGAACTTATTTTTTTTTAAATTATTTATTCAAATTTTAAGCACAAACCTTCAATCCCCCTCAAAGTACTCTCCACTTACACTGATACACTTGTCTAGTCTTTTATTCCATTTTTCAAAACATTGTCTAAATTCATCTTTTGAGATGCTTGACAGCGCCTCCGTCGTTTTTTCCTTCACCTCAGCAACATCAGCAACGCTTTCCTTTCATGTCTCTTTTCATTCGAGGAAACAAAAAAAAGTCTCATGGGGCAAGGTCGGGTGAATATGGAGGGTGAGGAACAGGGGTCATACCATTTTTGGCCAAGAATTGTCGTACAGACAGGGCTGTGTGAGCAGGGGTATTGTCATGATGGAAAAACCAGTCACCCGGCTGCCACAAATCTGGCCGCTTCCGCCGCAAACTGTTGCACAATCTTTTCAAAACTTCGAAGTAGAAAGCCTGGTTAACTGTCTGACCCTGCAGAACAAACTCTGAATGGACGACTCCTCTCACATCGAAAAAACAAATCAGTATTGTTTTCATGTTTGATTTCACCTGACGAGCTTTCTTGGGGCGAGGTGAACTTGAAGTCTTCTACTGGCTTGATTGTTGCTTTGATTCAGGATCATAAGCATAGCACCAGGTTTTGTCACCGGTGATAATTTTTGAAAAAAAAGTTTTGATCATTTCGGGACTCTTCTTTCAAAGCACAGCATGCTTCCACGTGACCTTGTTTTTGTTCAGCAGTCAGCAGTCATGGCACGAATTTCGCAACCACCCTTTTCATTCCCAAATCTTGTGTCAAAATTCGCCGAACTGAACTCCAAGTCACTCCTGACAGCTCCATAATTTCTTCAATGGTCCGTCGTCAATCTTCCTTGATGATTTCACGAATTTTTTCAACATTTCCTGTGTTCGGGCCGTGGAAGGACGACCAGAACGAGGTTTGTCATCAATTGACATTTCACCATTTTTGAAATGGGAAAACCACTCAAACACTTGAGTTTTCCCCTTATCGTCATTCTTGTACGCCGTTTTTAACATTTCAGGAGTTTCCGTTCCACTTTTCCCGAGCAAAAAGCAGAATTTCACTGCCTCACGCTGTTCACGAAAATCAGCAATTGCAAAAACGACGATCACACAAAACGGTTGTCACTATAAACTCTGCCGAAACTAGTCCTTACCTTCTGAAGCAACGGTAGTCGGCTTATCGACTCAGGAATGTTAGCTCTATGCGCTCATAGCGGCAAAACATGGTACTACAAAAGCTCTCCCACAAAAAAATTAGTTCGGTTTCTTTTGGGTACCCCATCGTACATACCCCCAAGCACTGGGTTCCCTTTTCATTGCCTTGTACGACTCGCAGGGCTATGGTGGAGGTGTTCAAAACCTCATATTTGCAGTGGTTATGTAATTTATGCACAGACTGCATAGAAAACACTGTTACTAGCAATGTCCCACACTGTCACAGTGGTCATTGCTTAGCAAAGGGTTTATCATTGTTACATTTTACCCAGCTGCTACTACCAATCAGTAGACAATGATTAGATAGTTATGTCAAAGTATCATGGTGTAATGTCTCTCTGCCACATTGCAGAAGGAGATCATATGTCTGTCAATTCATATCTCACACTTACTTTTTATTGTTTTCACTATTTGGCTGAGAAGAGATTTTAAATTGGTATTCTTTAGCCTATATCTACAAAGTTGTCACAGTATGCCTGGAGAGACTGAATGAAACATGAAGGAGGCTTCATCTGGTGAATATGCTTAATAAAATAGTACACCCAAGATTTTTGTTCATGTTGCATGTTACTTGTGTAAGTAAAAAAAAAGTAACAGGCCGTGAAGGCCCATAGGGTTGTGAGATGTTGAGGGTCCCACATTATCTAGACAGTCGGCTCAAAGATGGCGGTAAGTTTGTCAGCCTTACGCGCCGACCACGCTTTACTCCCCATGAAAATTATTCATTTAATTCCTGGTACTCATTTCTGTTAGAGGCTGAATGAACCCAGGGCCATAGTGCGGCCGGAAGGATTAGGTCAACTGAAAAAATCCAGTGACCTCATCGGTATTTGAACCCGCGACCTTCTGACTTCTAGCATAGTGCCTTAACCACTATGCTACCGTGTTCCCCCATTAACTCCTTGTGTGGGCACTTAAATGGCTTACAGCTACATGTGAATGGCCCCTACATTTTCATGGATATTAGGGAATAAAACACAGAAGCACCATAGGTCAGTAGCACCTAACTGCTGCAGGTAGAAGGTGAATGTATCCCTGTTCTGAATTAAGTACCATGTCATAAAGATGTATGGGAGAGAGGAAGATGGTTTCACCATTTTTAAGCTGTTGGCGAGTGGTGAGTTTGGTGCCCTTGCTGCTTTAACTGTGGGGACACAAATAATGTTGAATAGCTGAATGTTACAGAAGATACCTTCCTGCCTTCTGTAAATTATAAGTGAAAACTGAATTCCAGGAATAATTTGAAATATAATGGGAGAGGTATGTTATTGCTGAGTGTGGATCGTCGTTACCAGTCAGTTGCAACCTGACATCCCTCATAATAGGTTATAGCAAAAGGAGGAGTTCATGAGAATATTGAGAATTCATCTTTCACATAACCAAAGTCCAGTTCATAGATACACAAAATTTAGTGTGACTAATTTGGGTGGTAGATGTGTTAAATTGAACATTGTAATCCATCTGAGCACTGTATTGGGCATAACTGTTACAGAATGTGTCAGTTTTATTAATTATGGTTTGCTGTTTTCCAGGGAAGATGCTATGATGGAGTATCTGAGAATTGCACAAGATCTAGAGATGTATGGTGTAAATTACTTTGAGATTCGTAACAAGAAAGGAACAGAATTGTGGCTTGGTGTGGATGCCCTTGGACTTAATATTTATGAAAAGGACGATAAGTAAGAAGCGTTTTATAATTCTGTAGAGCTCTGTTTGGTGTGCCTGTCATGTGGAATGAGACACCTATTTGTGGAGTGTAATGTTAACATAAATGATGCTTCATTTAAGTCGGACCTCTCATACTCTAAATAAGTTTGTGATAATTTTTCAGGTTTCAGTTTTAACAGTTTTCTTATACAGTTGACATTCCACCAGGTTTCTGTTGTGTATTACAGAAGGAAAATATCTTAAAAACTAGATGAAGTTTTAACACATTTTATTATGTCCCCCCCCCCGGAACTACAGCCCCAGTGGGCCTAGGCCTACCTCCATGAACTCCGCATTTTATTATGTATTGAGCCTAAAGTGACATAAAAATATTTACTTGTTCATTGGTGCTGTAGTAGTATTTCAGTGTGTTTTGTATCTGGAAGGGAGAAATGCCGCACTGTACACTGAAAGTCGCATATTTTGAAAGCTTAGTGAAAATCTGGTGGTTTAAAACAGGACTGGCCAACTTCAGCCCACTGAGAGGCTGTATACTAGCATGCCTGCAGGCCACATTATAAATATATTTTTCCCAGTGGACCAGTGGAAATACCTCCCCTTCTATGAAGCACGAAAATAAGAATTAGACCCATAAAATTGAAGACTTATGATTGAATTAAATGATGCCAGATTGACAGTTCATGCTGAAGGCTTTCTGGATTTTATCAGTATTGCATGTGATAAGTTGTTTATTAGGTGATTGGTGGAATCAGTTGAAGAACTACACAGAATACTTAGTAAGCACCATGAAGTTCTTTTTCAGCAAGATTTCCTGCCCTCCTCCTCTTATATAGTATATTGTAACGTGTTTTGTCTACTGAAGACAACGTACGGATTGTTAATTGGTGTATTTAACAACCTGCAAGTCGTAACTACAGATACTTGTAACACTCTTGCAGGTTTACACACTTTACAAACCCTACACACAATTCTCTTCACGGTCTATCTGCAGTAGTCTTCATGTATTTATAACGTGGGAGCTATACATGTCTCTCTGAATTACACACTCCCAATATAACTACTACAGCACCCATACAATCGTGAAGCCACACAGTAAGTCTTCACTGGCTGACTTCTCGGTTATCGCACACTATCACAGATTATCACATAAAATCTTATAACCACGCTTTCAGTTCTTCTTCCCATGACTGCTGCTATATTTCAGCTGAACTTATAACTTCTTCATGTTCACAATTCAACTGCCCTCCTTAGGCTCAGTTTCTCTTATAAACCCTCAGGCGAACAGCGGAAAACGCACCTCATTTCCCTGCTGGGTAATAGCTGTGTTCACCGATTGCCTAGCAACAGTCACTGAACAGACTTGCCTGTTGCGTGATGTCACAGCCTAGCGGGGAGGGGTGTTTATCTAGCATTGCATAGTGATGGAAGGAGTGGTGCTATGTGACATCACTTGCGGAGACACAGAGTTCACATGACCCCTACTTCCTGTTGCGACATCCACGTTACAATATATATAAATAAAAGTGGGGAATGCTTCAAGGCATATTTTGAAGAATGAAAGGTATTCTCAGAGACCACACAGAACCACATGGCCTGCATACCAGCAGCTGTACAGCTGTAGTTTAAAGCGTGCAAAGCAGTGGTGTAATCTATTGCTATAATTCTGTCATATGCAACAAAGGAGCAGGACAGGACATTTTTTAATCTGGTGGATATCTGCACCATCACAAGACACTAACTCGGATGCCCAAATTTGCATCCCAGCATTCAGTTTTGGAGATTGATTGGACCTATTTTAATTATCCCAGATGTTTAGCTGTGGAGTTTTACTGCTGCTGTTTTTTTCATCTCTATCATTATTCTAATTGTCTTACATAAATAAATGCTTTTAGTTGCAACTTGCAATGCCAGGATTTACTTTATTAGTAATAGATTTGGCGAGTGAATGGCTAGACATAGAACATGTAAATATTTCCTGCCATTCTGCAGAAGTGGTCAGAGGTTTCGAAAGTACCAGGAAATGGATTTTTATAGTTCAGTTAGCGCAGGGATTTTGTCTGCATAAAGCATGACATTTCTGGTATTGTGCAGGCATTTTTCTGAATCTGTTTTCCTCTCAGACTGAAAGGCACTCCCATAACTCTGACAGTTCAAGGCGCCAGATGTTTTGATTTGAATGTTTAGTAAGTTGAAATATGTGTTCGAACAAATAGTTCATGCCATGGAAGGTGATGTCTTGAATAAAATCTGTAGAGCAGAAAACTTGTAAAGTGTGAAGAGAACTACATTTTTTTAAACACTTAAACTGTCATGGCTGGTAAACAGTATGACTCAAGTAATTCTTTTGGGTGAGGCCTTGAATATGTAATTAGTATATATAGGTAAAACTGATTGAGCAGCATCACTGTTTACAGTATTAGTTATTTAAAAATTGTCATTAAATCTGTTATGTTTCTTCAACAGGTTGACCCCAAAGATTGGTTTCCCATGGTCAGAAATCCGTAACATTTCCTTTAATGATCGGAAATTCATTATTAAGCCCATTGATAAGAAGGCACCAGATTTTGTATTCTTTGCACCACGTGTACGCATTAACAAACGTATTTTGGCTCTATGCATGGGTAATCATGAGCTGTACATGCGTCGCCGCAAACCAGATACTATTGATGTCCAGCAAATGAAGGCCCAGGCACGTGAAGAGAAAATTGCAAAGCAGCAGCAGAGGTAAGTAAAATACTTATGTTAAATGGTGATATAGATCACACTTCTTAAATTTTAAATGTTAAAATGGAACCTCCGTTGAATATAGTTTCCAGTTACTGAGGTTTTGCTTTGCTTTAAATGTTATCTGTAGTGTATTATTGCCATATCATGTTCATTTATTTTTACCATTGTTTCCGTGGATATCTTTTTTTTTTAACTTTTATTTTGTATCCCATGTTAACTGCTACTCTTACATTGTTATTTCACAAGAGATGCAATATAGTGATGGGCTGTGGGCTGGTTAGCCAGAGTTCGAATCCGGGCAGGGTCAGGACTTTCCTCTTTTACACAGTGGCCAGAGCAGGTCTGGGGCCCACCCAGCCTGCTTTCCAGTGGGTGTGAAGATGGTCACTCATGTCCATCTGCTACCGGGGTCAAGAATGGTGGAGCTATACCTCCACTCCCTGATACGTCTTCATGGCATAGTGCTTAACCAACTAAGCACAGGGACAACTTTACTTATTAGCCATCCCAGTAGAGTTCATGTCAGATCTTCACAAGGCTCAACAGTTTCCCAGGACAGTGTTTGATCTGACAAGCTGTTAGTCCCTTCCTTGTTACATGTTCCACTCCCAGGATAGGGATGTTTATATGGCTGAAATGCAGTTACGTCTCCTGGTTTGACATGTTCCATGAGGACACCACGGTTCCAAGGTCATGGGCTGTTCATTCATGTGTTCTGTTGTGTATATTGTGTAGTGACAGAAATAAGTTAGAGGCAGATAACAATTATTTGGTGCTATTGCAGGGAAAAGCTGCAACTTGAGATTGCAGCAAGAGAACGTGCAGAGAAGAAGCAGCAAGAGTATGAGGAACGGCTTCGCACCATGCAAGAGGAAATGGAGAAGAGACAGCAGGACCTTGCTGAAGCTCAGGACATGATTAGACGTCTTGAGGAGCAACTCAAACAACTTCAAGCAGCCAAGGAAGAACTAGAGGTTCGACAGAATGAATTGCAGGTATGTGTGCATGAAACACCAGCACATCAAAGCTAGATAATTTTGTCGTCCATTTCCTAAACCAAGAGTAATTGTATGGTCCATGTCTTCCAGTCTTATAAGAATCTGTAAGACTTGTTGATTTTTGCTTGCTGTAACTATCCTCCATACAGATGAGGTAAGAGAGTTCATATTTATTGTACCCTGTTCCTGAATGTTTCTTTCTTTGTTGAAATCTATTTGGATAGTTAAAAAAGCACCATTCAGCTATGCCATAAGTAATCTTCTTTTGAAGGTTGCTGGAAGGGTTAACTAAAGATTTATTATTTGTGCATGTAATCAGTGTTGTGGACAAGCATGAAAACATTTTTAATTTTTTGGGCAGTTAATACCTAACAGATAGGATAAAAGGTAACAACAGCCTTCAGATCCATGTACTTCTAAACATCAAATAGATATTTAAATGGTAACAGCACAGTACTAGCAGATTGCAGACAATTGGGGGGTGGGGTGGGGGGTGACTCTTAGAGGTGTGTCCTGCTTCAGGATTTCTGAGTACAGGTATGCTGTAATTATGCTAGTCTGACTGAGGAGTTTTTAGTTCTGGATGTTTCAACCAAGTTGTATCACTAATACTCGTATGATGACTTGAAGTAGAAAGGAAGGGCAGCTGTTTCTAGAATTTATGGTTAATTCTTACATGAGGAAGAGAGAAATAAGAGAAAGAATGGACCCAGGTGTAAGGAATGCTTATACAAGCATAAGGAATAATAAAAAAATGCTTCATTAATGAGCACTTGGAAATTTCAGTGAGAAATCATTAAAAAGAAACTTCATCAGGAAACCTAAC
This sequence comes from Cryptotermes secundus, assembly GCF_002891405.2. Taxonomy (NCBI): domain Eukaryota; kingdom Metazoa; phylum Arthropoda; class Insecta; order Blattodea; family Kalotermitidae; genus Cryptotermes; species Cryptotermes secundus. The sequence continues at coordinate 37,042 of NW_019727117.1, read as the reverse complement.
GTCAGTAACTTGAAAGGTTGGGCTGCGCCATAGCTCAAGTGGTTAGTCGCTGGCTTCACACCGTGGCGGCCCGGGTTCAATGCTGGGTCTGGTCAAGTGGAATTTGTGGTGGACAAAGTGGCACTGGGGCAGGTTTTCTCTTCAGTACTTCGGTTTCCCCTGCCAGTCTTCATTCCACCAATTGCTCCACAATCACCTTCACCTATCATCTGGTGCTGGTACAATAGGCCAGAAGTGGTTGCATTACAAGGGACTTCTTAGTCCCACCCCACTAGCAAAAAAAAAAAAAACAACTGAAAGGTTCTGTAAAAAGACAGCTACATCACCAAACATGATAAAATAACATCCACTAAGCCATGCTGCTTTCTGCAGGAAATTTGTTGGCAAAGTTCATTATAAAAGTGAGCTTCGCCAAAAATACCTAATTCATTGTCTGCAACTGGTAACATAATAGTCATTATCTATTGCACCAGTAAACAAAAGAGATAACACATCTTTTGGTCACAACTTGACTGACTCAGATAATTGTGATGTAGTGATTTGGCCCTCACATGCTAAATAAACACTGACAAATACTTAATAAAGTTCACCAGCAGGTATTCATTCATATTTATTAGCATTCTGTTAATCTATACAAGGTCAGCTTATAACCTATTGGATATAGAACTTGTCATACTAAAATAAAATGCAAAAGCAGTAATGTCATACAATCATAATAGATCCCCGAATAAAAAACAAAACAGCACAACAATTCTTAAATATAAATGCACATGTGTCCTTACAAACCAATAAATGTAACAATAATACAAGTTTACTAGCGTATACAATAAAAGTCCTCCCACAGTTAATCAGAGTATTCAAAATAGAAAGTTTCATTGAGTTATTTGATAATATTCATCAATACTATAGAATGCATGTTCTGTAAAGGCGTGTCCACATTACTCGTGCTTGTGCTTGTCGGGAGACTCGTCTGGCTTTTACTTGTGCTCTTAAATCTTCGTCCACACTACGTTGTGCGTTCAAGTTCTAAGGTCTCCGAATTTTTTCTCACACAATAATCATACAAAAAATTTGAAACTTCTGTCACTTTTCGATGTAATCTCCCTGCAGCCGTACACATTTTTCACAACGTCGATGCCATGATTCCATGGCCACTGCGAATGCTTCTCTAGGAGTCGGTTTTGACCACTGGAAAATCGCTGATGCAATAGCAGCACGACTGGTGAATGTGCGACCATGGAGAGTGTCTTTCATCGTTGGGAAAAGCCAAAAATCACTAGGAGCCAGGTCAGGTGAGTAGGGACCATGAGAAACCACTTCAAGGTTGTTTCCAGGAAGAAACTGCTGCGTCACGTACGCCCGATGCGCTGGTGTATTGTCCTGGTGAAAGAGCACGTGCAGCCTTTTCTGGCCGTTTTTCTCGCAGTGCTGGAAGGAGCTTGTTCTTCAAAACATCTTGGTAAGATGCACTTGTCACCACAGTGCCCTTTGGAAGGCAATGAGTAAGGATTACGCCTTCGCTGTCCCTAAACATGGCCACCATAATTTTTGCAGCACTGGCGCTAACCTGAAATTTTTTTGGTGGCGGTGAGTCTGTGTGCTTCCATTGAGCTGACTAGCGCTTCGTTTCAGGATTGAAAAACGGCATCCATATCTCATCCATTGTCACTATTGATGAAAAGAAAGTCCCATTCGTGCCTTCATCACATGTCAACATCGTCTGGCAAATTGCCATGCACGAAGCCTTGTGGTCGTCCGCCAGCATTCATTGCACCCACCTGGAAGACACTTCCCGCATTCGGAGGTCTTCATGCAGGATTGTGTGCACAGATCCCACGAAAATGCCAACTTTGGAGGTGATGTTTTCCACACTTAATCGGCGATCCTCCAAAACAACTTTCTCAACTCGCTCGACCATGTTGTCAGACTGGCTGGTGCAAGGCCGAGATTGTTTTGGTTTGTTGTCACATGACGTTTGGCCTTCTTTGAACTGTCACACCCATGAACGTTCATTTTTCACATTCGTGACACCATCACCACAAGTCTCACTCAATGGCGATGAATTTCAGTGGGTGTCGCACCAGCCAAGTGGAGAAAACGAATGATTATTCGTGTTCTTGTAACGAAAACGTTGCCATTTTAGGTATCAAAAACACTCCTCACTCTCGTCGCCACCACTAGAGTTCTGTGTGCCGTACAGTGCTGCTATCTCTGTCACGCATTCACAAAGAGTACACATGTATTTTATGATTTATAAATTTAATTGTTTCCTGCATCCTGTTGTGTATTTTAATGACTATTAGAGTTAATTTTACCGACCACACAACACGTTTTTTATTTACTGTCACACTACATGTTTCGACCTAAAGAGGTCATCCTCAGGTGTACGAACACAGTTGCACAATCACACGCAATCACATTCGTTTTTCCACTTATTTTGATCCTGTATCCTGTTCAGGTCCACGCTCAAATAATGTGTGTCAAGTTCCTCTTACAAAACATAAGTTAAAAATACAAATGTTAAAAGTTAAAATTTAAAATTTAGTTCACTGTAGCTAGTTATATTATTACCACTTGGTTAAAAAGTTCATGAAATAAACTTCAACTCATCACATTGACTGCATTTTCACTTTTGAAGGTCTTG
>NW_019727117.1:3462-34244 GCF_002891405.2 Cryptotermes secundus | reverse complement strand
GTTGCACTGACTCATGTCCATGATTTAAGCTAACCGTCTTACAGTGCATACACTTTTTCACCTTACTCTTCTCTTTTGCACTACATGTTTCAGCACTAATGTGCCATCTTCAGGTGTGTTTTCTCTATGCACGTCTAACTATTGCATTGCATGCATGGAGAAAATGCACCTGAAGATGGCACGCTAGTGCTGAAACATGTAGTGCAAAAGAGAAGAGTAAGGTGAAAAAAGTGTATGCACTGTAAGACGGTTAGCTTAAATCATGGACATGAGTCAGTGCAACAGGACGCTAAAATATAACACATATTTTAAACTAAACCGCATGTGTCTACCTGCTCCCAGTCCTGAGAAAAAAATCGGAGACCTTAGAACTTGAATGCCCCTCGTACTTCAGTTGCTCGCCAGGCTTCGGCATGTGCGGATCCATATATTTACTTGTAGTGTGTATAGGCTGTAGTCGTATTTTAATTTATTGACTATAGTTTTTAAATTAAAAGTTTAAAATTTGCTTGTCTCATGACTTGTCATATCGTTCACATTGCCCACAAGCATAGCAAATCGCACAAGCACAAGTAATGTGGATGCATCTTAACACATTCAGGACGAATTGCATGATATCATGCTTTTAGCTTTTAAATGTGGCGGCCTGGTTGCATCATATCATGGATTTAGGACACGTTAGGTTGTAACACACTATACCTTGCTCTGGCGCCACCCAAGTTGCACGCAATGAACATGATAAAACTCTGGAATGTTTGCTTACCTATCAGTAACTTGACCTTGCTGTCTTCTTAACCCACTATAAACGAAAATGCTTTGCTGCTCTTCAAGCTGTATGTATCAGCCAGTAGTCAGTGGTGGGGTATGGACAATGACAAATTCTTCTCCAATGAGCTAGCTGGCCTGCCTTGTGAGACATGTAGTCATGGTGATTCAGAGAGGCAGTGACAGGGGAGAACAAAGAATTGTGGCCACAGACAGTAAAAGTGACAGCTCCGACAATAATGGGGGGTAATAACATTGCAGGGACAGTAAAAAATCTAAAAAATTACAAAAATCTAAACCCTGATTTGAAATTGAAATACAAAGCATTTCTGATGAATGTGGCAAAGGCCTGGGCTACAGACCAGATGGTGGCGGCAGAACCAGTCAGACACAGACTTAGTGCAACCGGGCCCATCAACTCCCACGCCACGCAGGCCTCATGTGGACCCCCCCAGGGCGACTCTTGGATGGTATGCGGAACCATACCCTCGTGAAAATTGTGAAAGAGTGAACATTCCAAGAGGAAGCATCCTTCTAGGCAATGCCATGTTTGTACAGTTCACAAAAAAAGGAGTATGTCTACATTTGCAAGTTCTGTGTAATGCCACTTCACAAAGGGGAATGTTTCCAGAAATATCACACCCTCAAGCACTTCTAGGAGCATTGTTAAGTGTTCTCCAAAAATTTTAGTTTATAAAATTAATTAGGAGATTTTATATTAATTTTTAAAGTGAACAGTGCACAAGTTAGGATAGTAGGTTTAAAAATGGAGGCCCCAGGGTTATTTAAATATTTAAATCGCCGGTCCGCAATGTATTAAGATAAGTTCTTAATAAGGATTTGAAATACTTAATATCTGTAGATTGCATTTTAATATACAGGGTGATTCACTGAGTTTTACCTCCACTTAGGGAGGGCATTCCTGAGGTAATTTGGAACAAAAAATTGTAATATGCTAATGGTGTCCAACTCATAATTAAAGAGATACACTAATTTGAAAACTGGCGAAAAATCTTTTTTTCTTTGAATTTCAGTTGAAACAAATTAGAAATACAATACAAACACTTTTTAAATCATTAATGTTTTAGGAAAGAAGCATTCTAAAACCTTTTTTTTTTTCAATTTCTTAATTTTGCATTGTGCAACATTTTTCATCAATTTTATGTTACAAAATTACATTATTTTCAGCATCCCATTCTATAAACATACCCATGGTTGCATATCACACCCTTTTATCAATCTGTTTCCTTTAAACTGTAGTGCTTTAGAAGACGACTGGATTTACATAAGATTTTCAAAAATGTCTCCCTGCACGTCAACACAATGCGTTGCACGCATATGAACCGTGCTCGTAGCATTTTGCAGTTCCACACATTTGTTCCTTATTGTCATCGCCACGTCCAGAATACGTTCAAGCAACGCTTCACGTGTTTGTACCTTTACCTGGTACACTATGTCCTTCATCAAGCCCCAAATGCAATAATCTAACAGAGTTAGATCTGGTGACCTGGGAGGCCAGGCATTACGGCCTCCGAGACCAATCCACCGCTGTGGGAAATGCCGATCCAAGTGAGCTGCTACTGCGCGGGAGAAGTGAGGAGGTGCCCCATCATGCTGAAAGTACATCCGGCGTCTTGTCAGAGGAACATCTTCAAGTAACTGTGGTAATTCTTCTAAGAAGCGGAGGTAAATCTCACCAGTTATGCAGCAGGAAAAATGAATGGCCCGATTAGCTGATCATACAGAATATCACACCAGACACTGATACTGAATCGGTGTTGAAAATTCGATTCTATCATGGCATGGGGATTATTGTCTGCTCAAACATGTAAGTTGTGACTGTTGTTGACCCCGTCTCGTGTAAACTGTGCCTCATCACAGAACATTATCAAGCAGTACAACTGCCGATTTCCATTTAACCAGTTGCAGCACTGCAGATGAAGAGGACGGTCTCCTGGTTGTAGGTGTTGTACTTGCTGTAAATGATAAGGATGCAGCACATTCTCATGAAGAGTCCTCCACACCATGGACTGAGAAACACCAAACTGCTGAGCTAGACGTCTTGTACTGGCATGCAGACTGCGCTTTACAGCATCAATCATGTACGCGCCAGTTGACTCCATTTTATCGTACTGACCTTGGTGGTCGTTTCGAGGGATGACCATAAATATTCTTTTGAGCCAGCTAAGCTCTGCTTTCGTTCACTACATACCAGCCAGTTCTTAGAATAACTTCATGAATTCTGTGGTCACCCCTGTGACGTCTTATGCCGCCAAAATGGATGGAAAAAGAAACGCAGAAGCACCAACACTTGTTATGATAACATAAAGGTTGAATTTACTGCAGCTAATCTGGCTAGCGATATGACTCATGGAGAGACATTAATTCTTGTATTCCCCCCATGGGGAAGAAGGCAAGGCCGCACAGAAGATGTTTGGTTTACGGAAAAAAGAGCCAAATGAGAGATACGCAGTACTGGTGTGGTGAATGTGAGACAGCGCTGTGTATAGTAGAATGCTTCAATGCATACCACACTCCGCTCAAATTCTGAACCACCTGCTTCCTTTGCCGAGATACCGGGCGCTCATATTATAAGGCAAGGTTATAAAACCATCTTTTAGGATCATTTTAGTGAAAGTTTCATGCTTCAAGGCGTACGATACACTGCTCAAATTCTAAACCAACTGCTCCCATTGCCGAGATACCGGGCGCTCATATTATAAGGCAAGGTTATAAAACCACCTTTTAATATCATTTTAGTGAAAGTTTCATGTTCCTATCTCATATAATTTAAGAACAATGATGAATAAATCATTTTCGAGCAAAATTTAAATGGACGGCTGAATATATTACCGCCGGAGAGACATGGCAGCGGAATTTAAATGACCGCGCAAAAGGGTTAATAATTCCCGGCATGAATCATATCTACCCGAACTGGTAATGACTCTTATAATTCTATTTTAAAATTTAAAGATGTTTTCATTGAGATGAGAATTACACCAGTAAATAATACCATAAGACAAAATAAGAGTTACATAGGAGTAGTAGATCATCTTCATTGAGTCCAGTGACATAAATGGCTTTATTGCCCTTATTGCATAACAGGCCTTATTTAATCTTAACGATAATTTAGTGATATGGTCCTTCCGTGACAAAGCACTGTCAATGTTTACTCCCAAATATTTAGTAGAATTGATACCAGTAATTACTGAGTTGGTACATATTATTTGCATTTTTATTTCTTTATGTTTTCTTAAGAATTGTAAAAAATGCAATTTTTCACAATTTAGTGTTAAAAAAAACTTTATTTTTCAACCAAGTAGGGACTAAACTAATGTTACTTTTGAATTCATCAGGATTGGTGTTAGATATAATAATACTAGTATCATCTGCTACCAATATAGGGTTAGCTATTTTGTTTACAGATAGTGGAAAAATCATTTATGTAAATGAGGAACAACAAAGGGCCTAAAATAGAGCCCTGTGGTACTCCATGTTTGACATGCTCCCACTTGGAGGATATTTTATTATGATTAATATCTTCCATTGATACCCTCTGATATCTATTTTCCAAGTATGACTTCATTAGTTTAATTTCTATTCCCAAGATTCCATATACAGTAGAACTTGGTTATAATGTCATCAAAGGGACCTAAAAATAGTGTCGTTATAAACGAATGTCGTTGTAACCGAAATGGGCACTTCCACAGTAGCCTTATGTTAGTCATGTAAAAATCTACCAAAAACCGAGTTAAAATGTTGCATTTTTTAGTGAAATACGTAGTTAAGTACAGACTAACGTAACATTAACCTGGAATTAATATGGATTCTCCATATCGTTTGTACTGTAGAATTCACCAAACCAAATTTGCGGCATACATCAGCTTTTTTCCTTCCATTNGGGCAGACACATCGAACTTTCCCATGATATCAGAGAAATTCAGGAATGAAAATGACATTACATACGAGGTTGATGCATTTGTGCATGTCGTACTAAGCAAGGTATAAAAACAGTTGCTTTATGAGGAATTAGTTCATACCATTGAATATTTGACGCAATAGACAAGGCGTCGCAGAAACCGATGTTGCTATAACCAAGTTTTACTGTAATTCCATCTTAGCCTTGAGTATGTTATAATTGACACAATTGAAGGCCTTTTGTAAATCACAAAATAATCCTCCTACGTAATTTTTATTATCTAAGGATGACAGTATTTTGTTTAAAAGAATGAACGTTGCAATTTCAGTAGATGATTTTTCTCTGAAACCAAACTGTTCCATTACCAATATATTATTTTTATTTAATTGATAATATAATCTTTTGTAAATGATTTTTTCAATAATTTTGGAAAATGTAGGGAGAAGCGAAATAGGTCTGTAGTTATGAAGTTCGGCTCTATTTCCTTTCTTATATAAAGGCTTGATTTCTGAATATTTTAATCTATCAGGAAATATACCTATTTGTAGGATCTTGTTAAATATGTATGTTAAAGGTGATAAGATATAAGGAGTACTAACTTTCAGAATTTTAGATGATATTTGATTATAGCCATGTGAATTCTTGGGTTTCAAGGAATATATTAATTTGATATTACAAAGTAACACTCCACATTTTCCCATATATACTTTTGTATTATCTCTGTTATAATATGCAGCCCCACATTTAATGTGAATGATCTCAAATGAAGCAGATGGGAGGAAGCCAGGAAATAATCTGCAGCTACAGTTTCCACAGACATCTTCTCTACTGAGCCACGGTTATACAAGGTGGTTCAAATATGACTGGGACTAATTTTTTTTAAAACCATAATTGCCAAACACTTACTTACACATGTCAGTCTTCAATGTACTCCACTCCAGAATCAACACATTTTTTCCAACGTTCTGGAAGCATCCTAATGCCCTTTTCAAAAAAGGCTTGTGGTTGGCGGCGTATCCACTCCTGAACAGTCCGGATGACGGCGTCGTCCACAAACCGCATGCCTTGCAAGTCTGATTTGAACCTTCCGAATAGGTAGAAATCGACTGGGGCCAAATCGGGACTGTTCGGCGGATGTGTCAGAAGGTTCCATTCAATTTCCAGAGGGTTTCCATTGTTGTTTTGGCCATATGGGGGTGCGGTTCATCCTCCGCATGCTCTCTGCCCTCTCTGAAGCACTTACACCACTCAAACACGGGTCCATGAGAGACACTCTTCCCCATACTGTTGTTGGAGTCTGTGGTGAATTTCAGTGGACGGGACGTTTTCTCCGAGGAATTTGATCACAACGCGTTGTTCCACGCTCCCCGGTACCTTCTGTTTGCTCATCACTCTAGTAACTCCCAGACAGGACTGAACAGGTTCTAACCTGAACAGGAGGGAGGGTGGAGGTTGTGGCTCTCTGCGGCTTGTTTACACACAAATCAGTCCCGGTCATATTTGAACCACCTTGTATATTAAATCACAGACTCACTGAATATGCATGCTGTCAAAGATGGAAAATAAGGTTGAGACAGCAGTGCCAGTTGAAGCACAGGTAGCTCTCACTGCTTCCTGACAGTCCTATCCATAACCACTAACAACTTGTACTTAACAGAATAAACACAGAGTTGCAAGTTGTGCCCAATCCGCAGAAAAGGGAAATTGCCAAAACTACAAGCATCGTAGGAAGGTCCTTACAAAGTAGTAACCAGGATAAATGATGTGGTATACAGAATCCAGAAGAACCCTTGGTCGAGGATGTTGGTAGTACACCTGGACCAGCTCACGCCTTATCATGGAGCTGCTCGAGATGATCAACCATAAAAAGGGGGAAGATGTAGCGGTTGGAGAGCAGAGCAACGGGGAGAAGAGAAACAGTAGCAGGACTCAAAGAAGATGCTGCAAGAACAGCCTCCAAAGACAAAGGAACGGGGATGCACCGTTAGGCTATTCGGGACGAACACCCTTAAGGAGGGAGCAGTGTGACATGTTGCGCTATGGATGACGCCCCTCCCTCCCCGCCAGCCGTGACGTGCCAAGCGGAGCCGAAGTGAGCCGAGTCCCAGCACGCTGGTCGCTATGCAAAGCGAGTAAACAGCGGTTGCTAAACAAAGCCAGTCAACACCCCGTCTCTCCAGCGGTGACGTAACACGGGACGCCGTAGTTGCTACGTAGCCCTAAACAACTCCCAACAGTGTTGCTAGGCTATCGGCAAACACGGCAACTAGGCAACAAGGAAGTGAGGCGTTTTCCTGTTGTCCGGCTGAGGGTTTATAAGAGACCTACACTGCCTACGAAGACAGTTAAAGAGTATCAACCGCTGAAGCGAGTTCTCAAGGCAGCAGCCTACGAAGCTAGTTTGAGTATAGCAGCAGTCGCGGAAAGAAGAACTGGACGCGTGTGTAATTGTGTAATTGGGAGTGTGTAATACAGAGAGACTTGTATGGCTCCCGTACTGTGAATATGTGTAGACTACTGAGGATAGAAGGAAGAGATTTGTGTGTAGGGTTTGTAAAGTGTGGAAACCTGTAACGTTGTAATTAATTGTAGCCGAGACTTGTAGGTTGTTAAATAAACTAATTAACAATCCGAACGGCGTCATCAGTAACAAAACACGTTACTTTTGTGCATGATAGCAGACCTAAGTTAGGAAATGTCAAAGGATGATGTTTGAAAGGAAGGATCACTCGGGAAGGTATGAGCCCTGACATAATAGTGGATGTTCATATTATCCATACTGGGTGAAAACTTCATCATGGAGATGGTTCATTATGGAGAAAATTCTAGGTATTCATTGTTTTAAAAAATATTTTATCTGGGGCCCAGTTCAATTAATTTGTAACTTTTGCAGTCCATGATGGAACGCCTCGAGGAGAGTAAGAATATGGAAGCAGCTGAACGAGCCAAATTAGAGGAAGAAATCAGAACCAAACAAGAGGAGGTAGTGAGAATCCAGAATGAAGTGGATCAGAAGGACGAGGAGACAAGACGTCTCCAGGTATGGGTTTGCATAATGAGTAAATCACTATGGAAGACAAAAATACGAGGAGATAGGAGTAATTATTGGTCTGCCTTTTGATCTAGGGAGGTGGGTATAGTACAGATGGTTGTCGGAAAATTGTCATCTTACCAATCTTATACAGCATCATAGAGTTTGTTTCTTCTACGAAAGACTGAATGAAGGAATGAATGTATGTATGAGGGGTAGGCCTTCTCGGCCCTTGCCCTGCAACCTACAATGGTCTATTGTGCTTTCTACGAAAGACTTGTATTTAAAGAACAATTTATGTTATAATTTAAAATGCAGAATTACAAGAATGCGCTGAATACTGGGGAATTTTCTGTGTAAAAAGTGAAATCAGTAGTAAAATTTGCCTTCACATACCACCAAAGGCACAAAATCATCTCCAGTTAGACATGATAGGACACATGATTTGAGGTCCTCAGCAGTGATAACTAAAGATTATTATCTATTAAGATGTGACACCATGCAGCCTGATGGAACATTGTCAGTATTTTTTTAGGAACTTGCTGCCTCCATGAGCAAAGTAGATACCCTGATATGTATATGATTGTATATGTAATTGGTCATCACTTAAACAAAACATGGGTGTTCAGTATGTATTTTAACATGGTTGTCATCTTTAGCAGGCAGTTGATCTCGATGTGATCGAACTGCTATCTGGACTAGTGCATTGTCTCTTGGTTAATATCTGTATTGAATTGCTGAGCTGGCTTGGTAATGCTATTGGTATAGAGATAATTTTGTTCCAGTGTAAAAAGTCTCCAGATGTGCAAGATACTTGTTCATTACATGATCATATTCTTCCTGAATATTAGCTTAGTAGCCCTGATTCCTGTTATGATTGTCCTCTATGAAATGATGTACTGGTGACAAATTTCTACACGTTTTCTTTTTTCTTGACAACAGGAAGAAGTTGAAGAAGCAAGACGGAAGCAAGATGAGGTGAAGCAGGCTCTTCTTGCTGCTACTACAACACCACAACATCACCATGTCCAAGAAAATGAGCATGATGAGGATGATGAGATGGTAAATGGTGATGTAAGCCGGGACTTAGCAACGGATGACAATATTATTGACCCCATAGAAGAGAGACGGACATTAGCTGAACGTAATGAACGTCTTCATGACCAGCTCAAGGTAAAACCTTAATAGATACAAAAACTTGCCAACTAGAACTATGCATGAAAATGATAGAGATTGGTTTCAGATATTAGCTCTGGTAGGAGGAAGTACAGGAAAAATGAAAACAATAAACACAGCCAAATGAATTTATTTCTCAGTATTTTTTCCATAAGGTATAATATGGATTTTATGTGTCATGTATTAATTGCTCTTTGGTAACGCCTTGTGGGAGAATTTTTTTATGCTGGGCGCACAGTCCCAAAGTTCTTAAATAGAGATATTGTGGAGTATTTGCTCCATGCAAGAACGGCTGAGCCACAGAAACAGCAGTTTATAAATAATACACACACGCAACAATGGAACAGTGGGGTTATGCAACCTGCTTCTAGGCAACGGTTCAGTAAACACAATTCAGCGCAGGCATGACGACGTCACATCTGAACAATGCTTAGCTGTCACGTGACTAGTGCTTTCTGTGTGGTCTGTGCTACACGACAGTAGAACTGTGTTTTCTGCATTGTCCGTGCCACGGCTATGTAACAAATCTGCTTGCAGCTAAGAAGAATCCAGAAGACCTCATACTTATTTGAAGTGCTAGGTGCTGTGTTGAGATTTGTTGCCAGGAGATGACTAGTGAAGCCGGAGAATCCTAGTGCGTGTGCAGCCGTGAACTGGAAAGTGCATAAATCACTGATAGTACTGCATTGGTTGTAATTAAGAGAAATTCTAACAAGTGCTAATAAATCCAATCCCGTTATTTTCATCACTCATATCCCAATACATATGACATTTTAGTGTCAGAAGATTGCGGTTCGGATCATATTGGATTCACCAACTGTAGTTAAGATCATAAATTTGTGACGTCTGATGTCACAAGGAACTGGATTGATTGATCGATGAGATTAAAGACTGCCTGCAAACATGGAACAAATGTTGAACTCGAGAAATCAATGCAAGAAGAAATGAGAACCCGTGGAGCCAAGATGGATGCTGAAATGAAAACCTTTCGAGACAATTCAGATGCCTATCGGGAAAAGATAAGAGACCAGCCTGAAACCGAGGGAACCTGAAAACAAGACTGATTTGGAAGAAATGGAGGCCAATCCAGAGAAGATGGAGCCGAATTCAGGAGTGATGCAGTCCGAAGTGGAGCATCGGGAAGTCCCTACATAAGAGGCCTCAATGAAATCTTGTGGGAACAATGAAGAAGCAGCACGGGCTGGCATCTAGCTGCAGGGCAATGGGGAGAGCAGGAACTGACCAAACATATTGTGAATCGTGAAGGAAATTGGCTGCCACCTGCAGGAAGGTGTCCTGTTGTGCAACAGTGGCGCAGTGCGAGAGAAATATCTTCAGGAAAATTCTGAACTGCAGAAGGAATTGGCTGCAGCCGGCAGGAGGATGACCCACAGTGCAAAAGTGGTATGGTGCAGGGGACACCATCATAAGAGATAAACCAGGAGTATGTTGGTACAAGAAACCTGGAAAGAGCCAATGGTTTGGAAAGAGATGTTGGAGGGGCCTTTAATGCAACCGAGCCACAAGGCAGCAGGCGATTAAAGAACCCAGGCACAGGACAGCGGTTGCTTCTTAAGATCAAGAGGTCATCAGAGGAGTTAGACAGGAAGGCTTTCAGACTGGAGTTCATGAAGCGAGCAACTGGGATGTCTAGCGGGTTGCGGAAACTGAGGAACTGGACCTTGTGGAGGGGTCGGCCCCCTTGAAGACGGAAGAGAAACCTACTAGCAGCATTAGTGTAAGAAGAGCTGGATATGTGGCAGCACCAGCCACTCTGCGGGTTATGGCCCCCTGTGGGAATGAGAAAGAATTAGAAAACCTTTGGGTGATGGTGATACATCTTGAACTACTGGCACGTTAGCATGAGCTTCTTGGGGCGAGTGGCCTTAAGGAGGGAGCAGTGGGAACGCTTGGAGAATGAACGCCGCAAAAGAAAGGAAAAAAAATTGCAGGAAGATGTTGAAAGCACAGACCTCAGAAAGGAAGGAAAGGTGATACATCATTAGGCTATTCAGGATGAACAGCCTTAAGGAAGGAGCAGTGTTGCATATTTGCTCCTTGCAAGAATGGTTGAGCCACAGAAACAACCATCACTAAGTAATACATGCACACAACAGTGTAACAACAGGGTCATGCAACCTGCTTCTAGGCAGTGGCTCAGTAAACACTATTCATGCAAGTGCAGTGACGTCACATCCCAACAGTGCTTAGCTATCAAGTGACTAGTGTTTCCTGTGTGGTCTGCACTATGCAATAGTAGAACTGTGTTTTTCTGCATTGTCCATGCCTTGGCTATATAACACGAGTCTGCTTGCAGCTAAGAAAAGTCCGGAAGAGTTTATATTTGAGTACCGAGATTCCATGGTGATTGAACAAGAAATGGCAAGATGATTTCATAATTATTTGAAGTGCTAGTTTCTGTGTTGAGATCTGTTGCCAGGAGACAACTAGTGAAGATGGAGAGTCCTAGTGCATGTGCAACAGTGAACTGGAAAGTGTGTAAATTAGCGATAGTGCTGTATTGTTGGTAACATACATAGCATTCCATAGATCCATGAGTTAGTCAGATGACCTACCGGATGTTGAATTTGTCAAAAATCATACAATACATATATACATGCACAATTCAATTTCACATAAATAGTAAGGATTTCACAAAAGTAGTAAAATATCCATCATAAATCCATACATTAACATATACTAGATTTTTTTTCCCTGTGTTCCAAACAAGAGAAAACATTACATACACTTTATGTTGTTTGGAAGCATAAATTCCTCAACAGAGTAAAAGGAGTGTGTAATTAAGTATCTCTTTAGTGCTACTTTAAATTGTCCCTGTTTATCTATAAGAGTTGTGATATTTGGTGGTAGATTGTTGAAGATTTTAATGCCAGTATAATATGCACTCTTCTGGAAACAAGAGAGGCTGGCAACTGGTCTGTGAAGCTGATTTTTATTCCTTGTGTTGACATTGTGTATTGTAGAATTGGTTGGAAAAAATTCTTGGTTTTTTACAATGAAGATCATTAAGGAGAATATGTATTCACATGGGAGAGTTAAGATCTCTAGCCTCTTGAAGATATTTTTACATGATTCTCTTGGTTTAACACCAGCCATTATTCTAACAATTTTCTTTTGTAAGATGAATATCTTCTGGCTGTAAGATGAGTTACCCCAAAAAATTATTCCGTACTTCATTACAGAATGAAAATAGGCAAAATAAATCAATTTGAGAGTCTCAGTATTGCTGACATGAAACATGCTTCTAACTGCGTAGCATGCTCCACTTAACTTAGGGATCAATTTATCTATATGGTTCGACCAACTTAGGTGGCTATCAATTTGCAAGCCAAGGAATTTCGTATTTACTGTCTCTTCTATATATTTTCCATTATATCCAATATTTAAAACATAGGGAGGGGCATTATTTGTTGTAAATTTCATTACATTTGTTTTGTTTAAATTTAGGGCAAGTCTGTTAGCATTGAACCATTTATTCATGTGGGAGAGTACTCTGTTTGATATTGCACAGAAATCATCAAACATTTTACTAGAGATTATAACACTTGTATCATCAGCAAATATTATAGGTAATTAAGAGAGAGTACAACCAAAGTGCTAATAAATCCAATCTGAACTAGGACCCTTTATTTTTGTCATGCTTGCCCCTGTACACATAACAATATGTTGCCTATAGAACTGTTATCTATGCTTTGTCAGCTGCAGGGATTAGTTTATATTAATTAGGGGATAATACGGTGATCATGAATGGTAATAAGGAAGATTGAATAAAGGAGTTGTCCCACCAAAGCAGTATCTTGGCTTTCCCGAGACAAGGAAACCCAATGAAAACTTTGCATTACTGTTCCTTTTGGTGAAGTTCAAAGCAATGTACCTTCTGAACAATCTATACTACTGAGCCAGATTGCTTAAAACCATGGAGTCAATTCAGTTCATGTAGTATGACTTGTTTCTTAGATGTATTTGTTCTTCATGTGTGAATTTCTATAGCAGTAAACACTTGTAAAACTTGAGTAAACATTCTGTGTAATAGATTGTTTACAGTCCTTATCTTGACAGACCTTGAACAGGAAATTGAGTAATAAAACTTTCAGAAGTGGGTTTACAAAATTTTCACTTTCAAATTGAGATGTGTGGGTTATCTGTAATACACACCACATAAGTATAAGTATATGCAGTAGTAGTGTTTGACTTTGTTGTAACTACTAAATGCATTTATCAGGTTAGTTTAGCAGCATTACTTGCAAATTGTGTTTGAGAGAACTGGCTGTCCTGACTTAATGTTTTTATGTAGGCTCTTCCCTCTCTCCCTCCAGGAAGATTCTGCACAGCACCCTGAATTATGTATCAGGTTAGTTTAGCAGCATTACTTGCAAATTGTGTTTGAGAGAACTGGCTGTCCTGACTTAATGTTTTTATGTAGGCTCTTCCCTCTCTCCCTCCAGGAAGATTCTGCACAGCACCCTGAATTATGCCCCTGTTATTTTCCCCCATTTATAGAATTCACCATTCGCGCCAATCTTCATGTCTCATCAGATCATATGTTCTCTGTTACATATCAGGCTTTTATGTTCAGAGAAACGTTTTGTTATTTTGTGTCCGCAAGAAAATTGCTTATGAACAGCCTACATAATAGTTGAGGGCATCCCAACAATTAAAAATTGGATTTGTCACATCCTAATTTTCTTTTGAATGTAATATTGTATGCAAGGGAACTTGTTTCATATGCTGCTAGAAAATGTCCTCTTAAATTTTTCTTTTTAAAAGCCCATATGTCACCATGTGTATATTTCAGGCTCTGAAGCAAGATTTGGCTCAGTCCCGTGATGAATCAAAGGAGACTGCAATGGACAAGATTCACAGGGAAAATGTACGTCAGGGTCGTGACAAATACAAGACCTTACGTGAAATCCGTAAAGGCAATACCAAGCGTCGTGTGGATCAGTTTGAAAACATGTAAACAGTTGGAAGGGCATGTTTTATTCATCAGCTGCATGCAGAGTGAGTGGAGGGAGCCAAGCCTCAGGCACTGATTGTAACTTCAACTCAAACATGCTCAGAGTGCTTCAAATTTTATTGATCTGTTTACCTTATGATAATCTTGATGTAACAAATCAGTCAAATTTGTCAGTGAAAGGAGATGTTGTTTCAGATCTGTTTCGCAAGGAACTGATTCGATCTTTCCTACACAAGTGTGTATGGTAATTGTGAAAGATAAGAAGGAATATAGTGAGGGTGGTTGCAATATGCTTCTTGGCCTGGGCTTCCTAATTGTCATACATGAAAAAGAAAAATGTAAATACTTTCCTATATTTTTGTGGACAGTGTTACTGGCAATATTTATTTTACAACATGATTGCTTGCCACCCTGGGCTTCCTGTTCTTATTGCAGCCGTTACCATGCACTAGAAACTGTTCTTATGGAGAACAGATTTTTTCATTGGCAAATCTTATCGACTTGAAAACTATTCAGCAATCAACCGGCCTAAGATACTGGTTCACCACAATAGTGGCCATCGTGTATTATGAATTATTCAGTGAATATTTGGGAGAAATGGACATATCTTGTATTACAAATTGTGGCCTTGGTATGTTTGATGTTTGGCTCTTTTTATGAATGAAGGAAGCGAGCGTTAACATTAAGAAAGACTGTTTGAAAAGTATATTAATAATAATGATAATGAAAGTACAGGTTGTCTGATCATGCCAGATGTTTGAATATTCTCTGCAATGCAGTACTTTTTCTGATTAACTGTTGTTCCCAGTAATAATCAAAATAGACTTTTGAGTCTGCTACATAGCTTTACAACTTCTTATAAGGAATTATCTTCTGTTAAATAAAAAATTTCTTAGCAGTCTAAGCATTTCATTTGAACATACACCATAGGAATTAAATGAGGTTAGTCAGTTGTATCAGATCTGGATCATGACATCTTGTGCATTCATTTTTAGGCTATATTCTTTATGCCAAATAACTTGGTAAGTCATGCCTTTTGCCAGTTAAGAGAAATAATTTATATGGAGTTGAGGAAGGGAGAGGTTTATTCAGTTAAAGATTACACAGTTCTGATTTCATAGGAAGTTGTCATGTACTGCAATTGTATAATAGTGATTAATTCATAAACATACTCATTTTCATATTCTAAATATTCTTTTTGCCTTAACTGTGTTGTAGCATTCCATTTCTTTATTTTTACAGTTTCAAAAGGCAATCATACAATTTTGATAAAGTTGAGAACTGTTTTCAGAGACCACATGTTAATCCACTTAGTTCTATATTGTCTTTGTTTGCATTATCTCTTGCATAGCACTGTGCTACTTTAAAAATAATTAGTACATGTAACATTCGTTTTTATGTAAACTAATGTCTGCTTTACACATAACACACTGAATACTTGCATTTGTTTCTTTCTTTTCATTTTGGATGGCTGAAAATTGAACAGATCAGCTTATGAGCAGTGCCATTTAACAAAATTCTTCCAAAACTTCATTTCTTCACTGTCACTTAAGTCATGTTACTAATAACATACTTGACTGGTGCTTTAAGATTTGTATTGTACATAATTCTGCATCGTCAGTATGCAAGTGCAAGTTTTTTCTCTCTCTCCAGTTTCCATTCTTTGACATCAGTGTACAAAATAGTAGACTTTCATTTGTTGACTGTGCAGTAGTTGATGATCCAGTGCATATGCCACTGGTAGAGAAATGTCTTTAAAATACACATAACCAAGTTGCCTTTGTAACGAAGAAGAAGAAGAAGAAGCATTAGCGAATGGAAATTGAAACTGTGTTGAAGTATGTAAGACACTTTTCCTCTACTCGGAAAAATGATTGCATCAACCACTTGTACTTCTCTTGTTCCTGTTATAAGAAAAATATTGTTAACATGATGAAGCTAATTTTTTATATCAGCTTGAACAGTTAATTAAGTACTAAGTAATATTAAAAATAGTTACTGGAAATTATGTTCTACTTCTTAATAAGTAGAGAAAACTTCTCTTTCTTTCTGGTATGGGATGTAGTATTATGTAGACCTACAACAATAATTGAGTCCCAACATGTAACATTTTAAATAAGTTGTTGTTCCTTAACAGGCCATTTGTACTATTTTGGAGTGAGATAGGGAGTACTCATTTGGATATCCTGTAAAGCAGCAGATTTGAGCTGAAAGTGAAAAATAATCCATAAGACGGAAGATATTAGTTTTTAAGTAATTTTTTGTATAGTACTAGGGATATTCAAAGTAAGTAATAAAATGTTTTCAGTTTGGGTTTATTTTTTTCTCACGAGACTTAAATAATTTTGCCAGTAAGAAATGTGTATAGGGTTATTCTATGTCAAATCAGAACCCTCAACCTGAAACCTGCCATTTGTCATTCATATTGGCAAGTTTGTTGAAAGTATATTTGCTACTTGGTATATTTCAGGGCTTATGGATTCTTTCATATATGACTAAAATGTAAATATAAATTGGAAAAATCAGTATATGTATGTAGACTTAGTTTGTAATAAAGTTGCTGATGTGTTACACTTCTTCATATGCTGCTGCAGTGATTCCAGTTTCCTTTCAGAGGTCCTGCTTATTTTATTGTAAGCTGATATTCTATCATAGGCACTTTGGTCTGGGAAAAACTTGTTTTTCTGGCATCTTAGATTGGTGTAGGTAAAATGCTAAACTTTGCAGACATTTATGAGTAGAAGATCCATTCAAAATTTGTAAATAAATTTGGACATCCCACAGGTTCAGTCAGTTCATCAGATATCAGAACAAAGTACTTGGCTGCATAATTTTCAGTTGACCTTCAAGTATGACACATTGTTTCATGTTTGTGATGAAGGACATGCTGTTCATACAGAGTTTCAGAGAATCGAGCTTGTTGGTACCTATTATGTCTGGGATCAAATCTGATGGGATTACAGATGTGTAATTGCATAAAGAAGTTTCTTTAGCCATAAAAATAGAGTGACTTGCCAGATTTCATAAAAATTGGAAGGGTTCAGGTTGAGTATGGTATTTCTTGTCTAAATCATCTTTGAAAATGAGTCATCAGATGATGACACTCATAATCATTAAAAACTTGCTAGTTTTCTATTTTCAACATACAATGGGAACCATAATTTCCATACCTGAGGTCTTGTTGAATACACAGGACTTTCCTTCCATAAGGTGTGACATACCCTCAAAGGTGTTTTAGACTTGGATTGATTTGCATGTAGTTCAGTATGAAACAATTACGGAATACGTGTTTGGGGGTAAAGGTTTTTCAACTCTCAGATGAAAAGTTCGTAATGTAACCTTAACTCATAAGTATGTGCATTTATTTTTTACTAAACTTTGCCTGATGTGATTGTATTGTGCTCTATTCATGGAGAGGCAGAACATTCTTCAAATATAAGAGGCAAGAGGAAAGTTTGTACTATTAGTAACGTAATTTGGCAATGTTTAGTCTGCTAAACAAGTTTGTATGTTGCATGCTACATGCAAGTTTTAATACGAAAATTCACATGAGTCAGCACTGGGATTCTCTTACAAAGTGGGAACCGATGTGCTGAAAGGAACAAATGTTTTTGTTTATCTACATATATCACCAACACCATTTTGATTTTCCAGTGAGACCCGTTGTTTTTCAAAAGTAAGTTGACTTATTTTGTTCATGAATTATACGAAGGAAGACTGGTTCCTGTTCTGAGCCTTGTAACGCCAGGGAAGCTCTTAGTAAAGTGATCACGCTACAGACTGGATGACCAGGGATCTGAAGTTGATTCCTGGTAGGAGTTCAGATTTGTGTCCTCTCCACAGCATCCAGACTGGCCCTGGTGGATGAACTGACCACTCACCTCTATCTGGTGCCGAGATTAATAATGCATGGAGCTGTACCTCCACTTCATGGCATGATGCTTGATTAAGCTCAGGGAGAACTTTACCTTTTTTTTCTTACCTACACTGAATTTTGGTGGATAATTTCTGGTTTTGAATTACTTCATGCAAAATTTCTGCATTTTAGGACTTTATTATTTTGGGGAATATGGAAGAACGTTGCATATTCAACACAGTCAGAACTCTGACCCCTGCCTTTATACTGGTTTCTTTGCTTGGCTTATCCTTTGGCCCAGAAGATGCAGTCAATGTGTTCCTCCAAATTGTTCGTTGACTTTCAGCAGACTACACAGAACTGTTCAAGGTTCATGAAAACCTTGAACAAAGAAAACTGGCACGCACAAACCTTTTTCTGGGAGTTTGCCATAGTCATAGTAAATGCCATGGAGCATAGTCTGTGAGAAACTGATGGTTGCACAGGTTAAATTACCAGCCTTAAACAAAGCCTGAACTTAGAATATTTAAACATAAGACAATGTACTGGTAATAGAAAAATTGGGAAAATTA
Organism: Cryptotermes secundus; assembly: GCF_002891405.2. NCBI lineage: Eukaryota > Metazoa > Arthropoda > Insecta > Blattodea > Kalotermitidae > Cryptotermes > Cryptotermes secundus. The sequence goes on along the minus strand of NW_019727117.1, from coordinate 15,947 downwards.
TATAATCAATAGATTCATAATTGGCATTCTTCAATAAACATTATTATTGTGATGAAACCAAGGATACTGAGATGGGTAGGACTTAATGTATAGTGTGCATGGGGATGACAAATGCATACAAGATTTTAAGAACATGAAGGAAATAGATCCGGTCTAGAAAACCGAAATTAATGGCCATGGAGATTTGTTGTGTGACACCCTCTGTCCACAAAAGTTGGCACTAAACTTTGCCGACAAGTGGTGCTCGCTCGGACGGTATAGTTTGCTTGTGGTCTTTCTTTTTTCTTTTTTGAAGGATATAGATCTGATGGACAACCTCTAGGTATGGATAGGGATATTAAATTTGGCAGCATGTTTTTCATATGACCTACATATGTTACCGTTCAAAAGGTAATCGAAGGAACAAAATGAATCCACGTGCTGCATGACTGTCAGCTTCTCAAGAAGAACTCTGCTTCATGGATATCATGGAATATGGAGATCTCGTTATTTTAACTCTCCCCAGTAGACCCTAGCCCGAGCTGGTTGAATGGAGTTAGCTGTTCAGGGTCCATTGTAATATCCTCCTGCCTGTTTCAAGGTCTCCTAGGTGGTTGTTTCCCTGCAAGTTTTCAGAATAAAATTTTGTAATGTCTTGCCCATCTTATACTTTCTTTTCATCATCTTAGTAATTATATTTGATGAAGAATACAAATTATGAAATGGCCTATTACAGCTTTTAAGAAAACTTGTGTCCATGTTAATTTATTTATTGTAGGTGATTTTTTTAAAGAGGCCAACTTTACCTTTTTCTGTGGATGAAAATGTGGAGTACAGTATGAGGTGTCACCATCAAGATTGTGAACTTGCTGCCGTGTGGTTGCCATGGCAGCTGTGGACAGAAACCTCAGTATGGATTGATGATGTTGACATATCAGCGTTTCACAGCTGTGTTGTTGCTCTATGGCAGTCTCTTTCTGAGTGGTGTCTATTATTTGAGTGTGTTTTGATGTGCTGTCGCAAAAATGTTGGAACTAACATTAAATTTCTTGTTAAACTTAGCAGGAGTGGAAGCGAAATGAGAGAGATGCAAGTTTAGGAGGATAATGCTGTGAAGAAAACAGCAGTTTACAATTAGGTGATATGTTTTTTTCTGAGGGAAGGGAAAGTGTCTGATGATGAGAGATCAGGACAGCCAGCAACCATCAGAACTGAAGAAAACATTCCAAAAATTTGTCAAATTGTGTGTGAAAATCATCAGCTGACTGTCAGGAGCATAGCAGAGCAAGCAAACATTGACTCAGAAATTGTCAGGAAAACCTTAACTGAAGATCTTGACATGAGGAAGGTGTGTGCAGAAATGGTCCCAAAGGACTTGCTCACACAGCACTGTCTGTTAGGGAGTTTCTAGCTATTAAATAACTGTGCTGGAACACCTCCCTATTCACCGGATCTAGCCTCCAGTGACTTTTTCTGTTCCGGATGATAAAAGATATATTGAAAGGAAGGCATTTTGATGACATTGACATCAGGAGTAATATGACGGCAGCTCTGAAGGCCATTCCACAAAAACAGTTTCAAAATTGTTTTGAAGGGTGGACTAGGCGCTGGCATCAGTGCATATCTTCTCAAGGGGAGTACTTTGAAGGCAACCACATTGATATTTAGCAATGAAGTATGTAGCACTTTTACAGCCATGAGTTTGCAGACTTATCCTACTTTTGTGTCGTATTACACTTATTATGTGGGAAGTGGGCATTTTATAGTTTACCCAAGCACTTGGACCACTACTGGGTCTGTTGTGTACATGCCCACATTTCTTGCATGCGACTGTTTCCAAGAGACCTGTAAATTAGGTGTTAAAATCCTATGGACCATTACAGTAGCCACTTTTGACACTTTTAGCTAGTCTGATATCATCTCAGAGCCTGGCATGCAGGGGAAAGGGTAGGTATGTATGAGGGGCGTTCAAGTTCTAAGGTCTCCGATTTTTTTTCTCAGGACTGGGAGCAGATAGACACATTCGGTTTAGTTTAAAATACGTGTGCACTCTTTGTGAATGCGTGACAGAGATGGCAGCACTGTACAGCACACAGAACTCTAGTGGTGGCAGCGAGAGTGAGCAGTGTTTTTGATACTTAAAACGGCGACGTTTTCGTTACAATAACAGCGAGTAATCATTCGTTTTCTCCACTTGCGTGGCATGACACGCATTGAAATTCATCGCCAGTCGAGTGAGACCTGTGGTGATGGTGTCATGAATGTGAAAAATGTACGTTTGTGGGTGTGACAGTTCAAAGAAGGCCGAATGTCGTGTGACAACGAATCAAAACAATCTCGGCCTTGCACCAGCTGGTCTGACAACATGTTCGACCGAGTTGAGAAAGTTGTTTTGGAGGATTGCCGATTGAGCGTGGAAAACATTGCCTCCGAAGTTGGCATTTCGGTGGGATCTGTGCACACAATCCTGCATGAAGACCTGCGAATGTCCTCCAGGTGGGTGCCACAAATGCTGGTGGACAACCACAAGGCTGTGCATGGCAATTTGCCAGGCGATGTTGACACGTGATGAAAGCATGAATGGGACTTTGTTTTCATCAGTTGTGACAATGGATGAGACATGGATGCTGTTTTTCAATCCTGAAACAAAGCGCGATTTTCCAGTGGTCAAAACAGACTTCTACAGAAGCGTTCATAGCGGCCATGGAATCAAGGTGTCAACGTTGTGAAAAATGTGTATGGCTGCAGGGAGATTACGTTGAAAAGTGACAGAAGTTTCAAATTGTTTGTATGGTTATTGTGTGAGAAAAAAAATCGGAGACCTTAGAACTTGAACGCACAACGTACAATGGAAGAGTGATTTGTGTTCCAAGGGTATTGTTTGCTACACTGCCTCCTTGGTGCCCCACAGGTCTTGGTACAGTAGTTTACATGTTAAAGCACCACAACCTTTGGTCACCCAGGTCAGTTTGCTATTTATACAACTGCCACTAGGAGGTGGGTGGGATAATTTGAACCCCTCTACCCTACTTAGGTACCTCTAGCTTTTCTACAGCCATTTTCATTGACCCTTATTTTGCTTAAAGCATGGTAATCACATATTTATGCAACAATATGAATATGAGAAGTATCCATACTGAGAGGAGAGGGAGAGAGGAATGCACGATCTTTCTCTTAAAAGTGCTGTACAGTAAGTAACCTGTGTCCACTGCACAACATGCATACGAGGAAGACCACAAAATTTGTTGGAATGAAGCGAAGATCTTGCAGATCGAACCCAACACCACATACAGGAAATACAAGGAATAAGCCCGCATGTCTCTGCTGGACCATCCGATCAGTCAACCCACTGTGGATCTCTCTCTCATCTGGACCCCTGTCATCACAGCAGTAGTCAAGAGACTACAGCGCCGTCAAGTGTAGTTGGATTGGGTAACTATTTGTTTCATGTGTTGGTACCACAAGGTATGATTTCATTCAAGATACTTCTCTGGTGCAAGGCCTCATATGTGATAGCTTCATTATTTCTTAGCTCTCACAGATGGTTTGTGTTGTGCTTGGATTATGAACCCCTTCTGAAACTAGTATAGTTGTCCAGATATAGGGGCTAGCTCTGTATATTGGACCCAACTGAGTAGGTTTTACCTGAAGACGGGGACAGAATCCAGTCCCCGAAATGCTGTGTTTTTAAAAGAAACAGGACGGTTTTTTAAGAATAGATGAGATGATGGATAATGTCTGACAACATATTAATTGTAACAATTTACCATCTCACAAACTTTTAGATCTTATTTGTGACTGCAGCATGGCAACATAATTAAAATTCCAATAAATCTTTCCAGAAACACTGCTTTATGTGATGATGCATCATGTAGGTTCCAATATAGAAGAATGTTCCTGCAGTTAATTTTATCCCAGAATCAAGTGTATATGAATGTATGTATGTATTCTCAAATACATTTTTAAGTGTTTTGTCATTGATAAGAATTTAATCCAGTTACCCGAATTTTTTATTATCTGAGCCACATTTGTCACTAATTGAGACAGTTGCCATTCTACTGCACATATACTTGATATGAACGCTTATTTTTTCCTCTAATCATCGATATATCCCACTTGATGCCTAACAATTAAGAGGAAGCAGATCCCTTCACCTGTGAGAGTTCTAATGTAAGTATGCCAAGTGGATCTAATCAAATTTCATCTGGCTGAGACTTATTTCCACACAGAGACTTTAATTAGCATGTGTAAGGAGGTTGGTCTCAAAGTAAATGGAGAAAAAACATGTTGCTGTCTCATCACAAGAATACGGAAAAATCATGATATAAAGACAGAAAATGTGGCGCAGTTGAAACATCTGGGATGACAGTAACAAATCAAAATTTGATTCAGGAGGAAATTAAGAGGAGATTGAATTCAGGTAATGCTTGCTATCAGTCAGTCCTGAACCTTTTGTTTTATCATCCACTGTGTAGAAGAACAAAAATTAGAATTATAAAACCATCATTTTGCCTGTGGTTCTGTATGGATGTAGGCAAGGATACTGAGGCATTGCATATTCCACTATATTGAGGTAACTGTTTACTCTGGCATACGCACACAGACGCTTTCAAAATTAATAAAATAACGTGGGCAGAGCACTTACTGCCCCTTTGATTACACTGAGCTCATCCCCAAACTCCATATTTGTTTAATGTACAGCAAAGCAGCAAATCTCCACTAACAGCTAATATAATAATACGTCTTACTTGTTAATTCAACGTACGGGGATTCACAGTTGACTGGAGGGAGGGAACAAAGTGAATCACACGTTGTATCGATCACTCTTGCAACAGAACACACACGGCTGACGAGTGATGAAATAAAGAGTTCACGTGATAAGGATTAAGTAGGTTCTTCCCCACAGTTCACTTAACACAAGTGTAAAGCAATTTTCACATGAGCTATGTAACAGAAAAATAGGAATGACTAATACGTATTTTCCCTTCAAAATCTGAATATAATCATATTATATTAGAAGTGAATTTAGATGCTTTTCATGTATAATTTCCTTACAGACCTATGAGATCAACCAAAAATCGTCCCGCGATCGACGCGTTGGACATGCCTGCCATATATCACTATTCTTACACAAAGGTTTTATTATGGCATATTTTAGTCTATCAGGAAAAACTCCTGCCCTTAACATCTTATTGCATATATAGTTTATTGGTGAAATTATAAATGGTGAACTTATTTTTAAAATAATGGGTGATATATCCACACAAGTTTTTTTAATTTAAGAGATTTTATTATATTCTCTATTTCCATGATTTATTCTGACCGTCTTACAGTGCATACATTTATTTACCTTACTCTTCTCTCTTGCACTACATGTTTCAGCACTAAAGTGCCATCTTCAGGTGCTTGTCTATGTATGTCGAACTACTTCATTGGATGCCCTGTTGTCTTTATACTAAAATAACTAAAATATATATTCATCATATATAATGATAAATTTTAAATATTAAAACTGTTCAGGATTTGTCATCATTATGTTGTATCTCAATACGTGAGTCACACCTATCTTCTTCTATCGGAGTATTCTTCCTATTTTCATGTGTGTATTGTGCTTTGTGTTGTGTCTTGCTCCTGTGACTGCATGTGTTATACTGCTGGGCCTGCTGGGTATGTGTTTGTCATATACATACACACACATACCCACCAGTATAACACACGCAGTCACAGGAGCAAGACACAACACAAAGCACAATACACACATGAAAAGAGAAAAAATATTCTGATAGAAGAAGACAGGTGTGACCTGCGTATTGAGATATGACATAAGGATGACAAATCCTGAACAGTTTTAATATTTAAAATTTATCATTATATATGACGAATATATATTTTAGTTATTTTAGTATAAAGTCAACAGGGCATGCAATGAAGTAGTTCGACGTACATAGAGAAGCACCTGAAGATGGCACTTTAGTGCTGAAACATGTAGTGCAAGAGAGGAGAGTAAGGTGAATAAATATATGCACTGTAAGACGGTCAGAATAAATCATGGACATAAATCAGTGCAACAGGACACTAAAATATAACATTATATTCTCTATTTCTTTATTTGTAGAGCATTTATAGTTTACATTTGGATGCGAATTTATAAAAGCTTGATCCATATAATACATATGATTTTCTTCATTTTTTGAGTCATTCGTAGGCATAGAATTATTGTTGGCTTGTCTTATTATTTTTCGGCAACATTGGCAAAATATTTATTAAACTCTCCTAAAATATCTTATTGATTATTTAGTATCTTGGTTGAGACACTGTGCTACAAACCGGGAGGTCGCGGGTTCAAGTCCCAATGGGATCATTGGATTTTTTTCAGTGGATGTAATCATTCCAGCCGCACTATGGCCATGCGGTCGACTCAGCCTCTAACAGAAATGAGTATCAGGAATGAATGAAATAATTTTCCTGGGGAGTAAAGCGCGGCAGGATCGTATGGCTGACAACTTTACTGCCATCTTTGAGCCAATTGTCTAGAATCTAGATAATGTGGGACCCTTAACGTCTCACAACCCTATGGGCCTTCACGGCCTGTTACAGGGATAGCTTTACTTTTACTTTACCATCAATTTTTAGTGTATTGTTATCCTACTTGTATTCCTACCTACTTCTTTCTTTGTAATACTCCAAGTAGTTTTTATTTTATTGTGGGAGTGTAGGATACATTTTGTTAACAGATCAATTGAAGGAGAAAGCTCTAGATCACATCAAGTGGAGGAACTGTTTTGGAAGAGACTGTGGACCTGTCGTCTTGACAGATTACAGATGGTGATGATACATTTATCATACTCCATTCTTTTTTGCCTTTTTTATAACAGTACTCAGTATTTTAGAATTGTTTCTGTAATAAACTCTAAAATTAGGATTCTTATTATTCCTTAATTCGTTGTAAATTTCTCATTTATGTTTACAAGATTTCATTATGCATGTTGCGATCCACGAATTATTTTTTCGGATACTTTTTTTCTGAATTAAAGGGAAACTGGAGTAATAAGTTCTCAAAAATATATTTAAGAATAAATTGAAACTCTTGCTAATGTCATTTTCATCAAAGACTGATTCCCATGTTTCCTGGCTTAATTGTAACAGAAAATTTGCTATGGTATCATTATTTATCATCTGTTTCATGTAAGTGTATTGTCCCTGATTCTGTACTTTAAGAGACCAGTGGAGGGCTCTTGTGAACACGGTGATGAACCTTTGTGTTCCATAAAATGCTGGGAAATTCTTGAGTAGCTGCAGAATTGGCGGCTCCTCCAGAATGGCTCAGCTCCATTAGTAAGTAAGTAAGTAAGTAATGTAGTATTAACACCTTGGCATCATGATCTGATAGACCATTTATAAATGGATAATATCATATTTACCAGTTCTTGTATCAATAAAAATTATCAATTATAGTACTTGTGGACATGCCCACTCTAGTGGGAAATGTTACAATACTAATAAAATTATAAGAATACAAAATAGCATCTAATTGTTTTTCTATTATCATCATCATTTAAGTAATTTACATTTATATCACCACATATAACTCTCTCGGTATAGTTTATATAAAATCATATCTTTGTAGTTTCTCCAAAAAATTATAAAATTACCCAATGGCGACCTATAAATAGTCTATATATAAAGTTTTTTCTCTCCTAGTAAATTCATAGGCAGATGAATTGTACATGCCTCAATATCTTTTTCAGTGGTGAATTCTTCTAAATTTATGGTGTTATCTTCATTTATTTTGACTGGATCCTGTACCCACTGCAGTTTGCTTTGTTTTCTTAATAAAATCCAATTCCAAAATTACTTTAAATATCAGCCAGTCAGGCCTACCATTTAGCTTGAATGTAATGTTTGAAATATTTTCATATTCAGTGAACTGAAGAGAAAATTAAACAATATACACAGAAATATACTAAATTATAACAAAAATGAGCATGTTTTATATCAGTCTGAAGTTTATCATCAATTTTGACACTCATTTCTGGTGTCAAAGTTAGGGGGAGACCTTGTTTACAGCCCATGTTAATTCTTTTTGAGGCACAGCCATATAAGAAGTGTTAAATATACATATGTGGTGCTGATTATACCAACTATGCCATATAATTGTATTCTGAGATAGTTACTCTGCAAGTTATTTGGAATGGTATAGACAGGAGGAAATTTTTAAGGAGGTTTCTTCCTTGACCTGGCTCTTGCCTAATTTTAGAGTATGAGGATAAAACGAAATACTTATATACCAGCCGTCTTGAAGAAAATATCATCTGCTTTTAATTATTATGTAAATGCCCATAAACTGTTAAATTAATAGGCGCCAAATAAAAGGGTAGCAAACCGGATGCCTGACCCTCAGATTTTTGGAGAAAATCAGCATTGAATAAAAAATGCAATATACAGAATGTTAACACCAAAAATTCGAAATATTAACAAATATTCTTCTGCCCTGTATATTCTACGCCACTCAGTAAAAACTGACTTAAACATGTTCGTAAAATGTTCCAGCTGCTCACACCGTATAACTCCAAGTGGCGTCTGTGACCGCCTGCGACTAAGCTTATATTAATTCGGTAATGTCACACATATTTTAACGTGCTATTTGAAAGACAAACTCCATTACTGTCTTATAATAGCGACTAATTTCTGAGACAACATGATTTGTTTCTTCTTGCGTGAAATAGCTGGTGGCCTCTCAGTATGGGATATCATAACCTATACGGGTAATTATTTACTTTCCAGGATACATTGGAGGAACAGAAAGAAGATAATTATACAACCTCTTAACATATTTACGTCAAGTTCGCTAATCTAATAGGTGGAAGGTACGGTCTCCGGGTTTATAGGCTATGTTTTCTCCTTTTTAGAAGACAATGACTTGTCAGATTTTACTGAAGCTTGTGGAATGCTATTCTTTGACGGTAATTCGCCATGAAAATATTACGTAATCCTGACATACGCTCTCTACAAGAGTACGAGAAAATGTCATTATCATCATCTGCAAGGGTTTTACTTGTTACCCTGTTTCGTCCGCATACATTAATCCATCTTCTTGGCCTTCTTACATCATGTCTTACCACAGAAATTGCTTGGGAGTTCTGATCACTCCGATGGCATCATCTGTAGATGTTCAAGCCAATTTTTCTTCGAAAATTAGTTTATACTGTTCTAAAACAACTCATCCTCTTTATCGTCTATAGCTTTTAGTTTTAATGCCACTATACCGAATTATGTTTATATTATTAAATACTCCTGAACTTTCTTATTAAAGGCCAACATCTTCAAGAAGCCTTCAGGTAGTCCTAAGACACAGCTTGACGATACTGAAGTAAATTTTAGGTAAATATGTAACCTACACACACCAAACCCCAATGTTGTCAACAAGCTAATGAACAATCGGGCCCCTTGGGCATGATATTCTTTCATTTGTACCACCGCGTCAACCTCGCTCGCAAGTATGATGTTGCACTATGGTATTGAATTGAATTGAATTTATTTACATTCTATAAATCCTAAGCAGGTTAGTACCTTTGGATACAGAACAAGTCAAAAGGTTACATACATAAGTACAGGCAATTTTAGCTTAAAAATTAATATAACTTAATTTTACATCATTCTCTATTTACATTGAAGTATTCATCTAAAGAGTAGAAGGAATGAGCATGTAGATAATTCTTTAACTCTGATTTAAACTTTTTAGTATCATTGCCCAAGTTTTTAATACTTTGTGGCAGATTGTTGAACACTTTTATGCCAGTAAAGTAGACTCCTTTTTGATATACTGATAAAGTTGATGAGGGTAGGTGGAAGTTATATTTTTGTCTAGTATTCATGTTATAGACATCAGAATTTAATTTGAATTTATCTTTGTTGTAAACAACAAATAGGAGAAGCGATAATATGTATTGCGATTGAAGAGGTAGAATTTTTAATTTCTTAAATAATTCTCTACATGAATCTCTACTTCTACATCCTGTAATGATTCTTATTATATTCTTTTGTATTTTAAAAATTATTACACTATGTGAAGAGTTCCCCCAAAATATTAATCCATAGTTCATAATAGAATGAAAGTAGGCATGGTAAACCATCTTCAATGTTTCCTGTGACATAAAAGGCTTAATTGATCTCATCGCATAGCAAGCTGCATTTAATTTAGGTATAATTTGTTCAATACGTATTTTCCAAGACAGTGTACTGTCTACATGTATTCCAAGGAATTTTGTATCAAGTACTTTACAGATTAATTTGTTGGCATAACTGATGTCCAGATCAATTTGGTGGTTGATTTTAGTTGTGAATGATTGGTTAATACCACGGATCGCTGTTAATATAATGATGTAGGGGGTTAACGATATTTACTACTTATAACAAGAGCTCACACTGCAGTTTATGTCTGTATTTTAGTAACATGAAATCATTACATTCGCTAAAATATTAGACTACATACTCAATGCATTGTGGTGGCAGGCTTGAAAGGCTTGAAGAAGGTAAGTGTTCGTCAGCTGTTTTTGAATTACTGGTCCGAAGAGATGGAAGTGCGTGACGCCGATAGATAGTCGGTTTCGTGTGTCTGCTGTTAATGTATTCAGCTTTTAGTACTAATTACTTGGCGAATATAAGGTCAAAGAAATACATATGGCAGATGATGACTGGAAGACGAGAGTGGGAATTAAGATAAATTTTAGTTCAGAAAGTTCCGACGATGAAGGGTAAGATGAGTTACTCTAAATGACACAAGTTATGTCAGTTCTTGCTGCTTGCATGGTGTCTGCGGTTATGTAAAGTTCACACTGCTTTATTGCCGATATTACAGTTTTCGCGGTATTGGTTGCGTGAGTTTATATTTCAGTACCGCATTTGGAGCATCTTAGAGTGGTTTTATATTGAATTTGTAATGTTTTTGTTTTGTTTAGGGCAAACAGAAGCGTTGAACGTAATAGTGGAAATCTGTTCTCCCCACACCACTTCGACAGCACTGAAGGAAGTTTCGATGGTGATGATATATTGAAAGAATATGGTGATTATGGTACAACCCCACCGCGAACTCGTATATCTCGCAGACAAAGGGAAAGGAAACAGCGAGAAAAAGAGGAATTATGGTAAGGTTGTACATAAAATGTTCTTATTAAAAGTATTCTCACTTAAATGAAGCAATTAAAACACTTCATGTAGATTAATTCAGATTTTCCTTAGGTTTTCCAAAATCGACATTAGTGATGATAGTTGGAATTATTATATTGTAGTGTTATATTGTGTGTGTGAAATTTCTTTATTTTATTCACTCACTATAATAAGAAGTATAGATACACCATACGATCATCATTTCTCACAACATGTTTTGGCCCATTAAGCCATCATCAGGTATATTACTTTTTGTATTCACCTGTATTTGTCTGATAGTTTTCCTACATTGGCTAGTATTTACTTATGGGAATACCGTTTTTTTATTGATGTGTAGTGCCATTATGTATAAAAAGATGTGATCACATCTAAGATTAAATATAGTTGTTAAAATGTTAGCACATTGCGGACCGGTGGTTTAAACATTTAAATCACCCTGGGGACCGGCGTTTTTAAACCTACTACCCTAACTTGTGCACTGTTCACTTTAAAAATTAATATAAAATCTCCTAATTAATTTTATGAACTGAAATTTTTTGAGAAAACTTACTAGAGCTCCTAGAAGTGCTTGCGCGTGTGATATCTCTGGAAACATTCCCCTTTGTGAAGAGGCATTACGCAGAATTTGCACATTTAGGCAGTTCTACTCTTCTTCTTGTGCTCTGCGCACACACGGCACTGCCTAGAAGGGTGTTTCTTCTTGCAATATTCACTCTTCACAATGTTCACGAGAATATGTTTCCGCATATCACCCAAGAGTCGGCCAGGTGTGTCTACTTGAGGCCTCTGGTGGGTGAGAACAGATGGCCCCGGCTGCACTACGTCTGTGTCTGACGCAGGTACTGCCGCCACCATGACGTCAGTAGCCCAGGTTTTTACCAGTTTCAACAGAAATGCTTTGTATTTCAAAGTAGAATTTCTGTTCACCTTTTTCAAAACCGTAAATGAATTGAAAATTGCACAGTTTATAAGCCACAGTGCAACTTTCTTCGTCCATTTTACTGTTTTCCTAGGTAGGGAATAATAGGCCAAGAACTGGTAGGCCCTATAAACTCCTTTCTTGAACATATTATACCCGGAAATACAAAGAGGCTTCTTTACTTGCCCGTGTCATCTTTGAACATCAACCATGCTCGAATTGTGAATAGTGGAAACCATATTCACAACGCGAGTATCCCTCCAGGACTGAAGAAGAATGTCCTCCTTCCTCCTGAATGCGGTGTTGCCACGTTTCAGGCGTTTACATTCCTCTTTCAGATCTGGAGGGAGGCCTCTGTTCACCCTAATTGTACCACAAATACGTACTTTCCTTGAAAGTAGGTATTGCTGTCCCGACACTC
>NW_019727117.1:0-1550 GCF_002891405.2 Cryptotermes secundus | reverse complement strand
ATTTGACGGTCTATCCACTATTGTCCATGCTTCATTTGTTTGGAAAGCTTCTAGCTCCTTTTTAATAGCTTCTTTCCATTTAGATTTATCGGAGCTTGACAGTGCCTCTTTATATGTGACTGGTTCTGACTCCTCATCTTTATGCATGGCTGAGTAGGTAACAAAATCTGGAAATTCTTTCTGTTTCCTGTTTCGAAGTGGATATCTTCTTTCTTCCAAGTTTCCTTGTAATTGTTGTAAACCGTCTGGCTCTAATGGAACTTCATTTCCTTCATTTTGTACTTGTTCTTCTTCATGGTTTTGTTCATGTGGAATCATTGCTTCATTATGTGAGTCGAGGTAGAAATTTAACGACATTGGAAGAATATCTTTAAGCTGAAATCCTTTCTCACTTTCTTTCTTGTTTGTTATTTCTTCTTCCAGAAATTCTACATCTCTTGCCACAATTATTTGAGACGGATTGCGGGGATCTGATAACCGATAAGCTTTACTTTCCTCACTATATCCCATAAAAATGTACTTCTTGCTCACAGCATCCAGTTTTTGGCGTTTCTGTGATGGTACATGAGCATACGCTGGACATCCGAAAATTTTTATATGGGATCTTTTTTCCTGTCCATATTTCTTCAGGCAATTGATTCTTTAGTTTCTTGTGAGGTGATCTGTTTAAAAGATATACGGCTGTTTGAGCTGCTTCAGCCCAGTATCTTTTGTTGCAGCCGGAATCATACAACATACATCTTTTTTTTTCCAAAATGCTGCGATTAGCTCTTTCGGCAGTTCCATTTTGTTGTGGGTTATACGGCACAGAGAATTCCCTTTTGATTCCCTTTTGTTTTAACATTTCATTGAATAATTTGCCACAAAATTCACCACCATTATCGGAACGAACAGTTTTTATTGTCAATCCAGTTTCTGTCTCAATCATTTTTATAAATTCTTTAAAGGCTTCATTATGTGTCACATTTTTGTTTCAAGAAGCGAATGAAGACTTTTCTACTGTGATCATCCACAATAGTCAAAAAATATTTAGCATTCCCATAAGAGGGTACTTCAAATGGCCCAACCAGATCTAAATGCAATAGATCAAGTATTCTTTTTGACCGTTTGTTCTTTGATTGTAGGAAAGGCTTCTTTGTCATTTTGCCTTCCAGACATGGAACACATTTCTTTGACTGATCTTCTTGTTCTTGAAAATCAATGCCACTAGCTAAACCTTTTTTTAGCAACGGGTTAAATGCCCCAAACGCCTATGCCACAACAGTTGCTCGTCAACTTGCTGGGTACTTGCAACTTGTTCATTCTTTACAGTATTAATACAAGATTTTTCACATTTGTGATTTTTCTTTTTAATATTAATCTTATCTTTAGTTGCTGTATTTGCAGATTGGGTCGTGTTAACTTTGGTATTTAAACAATAATTTCCATTTTTTGGATATGCTTTGGCAAGAACTTTGCCTCTTACTTGAAAATCATTAGAATCATATAACTTGCAACAGTCTTTTGTGAATAACACAATTGTATCCTTATTTACAATTGAGTTTACAGAC
>NW_019727116.1:98543-98951 GCF_002891405.2 Cryptotermes secundus | reverse complement strand
TGTTTAAAAATATTAATATTGTCTTTCAAGATATATATGTTTTGTTGTAGGTTGTTAAATATTCTAATAGATGTAAAATGCACACCCTTCTGAATGGAAGATAATCTCACAGAAGAAACATGTAGCCTATTGTGCCATCTGGTACTTATTTGATGTATGTTATCGTTTGCTTGGTACATATTATAATTTTTAATTACAAACAATATCATAGTATATATATATAAGCAGGGGACTGTAAGTATACCCAATTTCTTAAAGCCTTCCCTACATGAATCTCTAGGACCCAGCCTTAACAAAACTCTTATTGCTCTTTTTTGGGCCACAAATATGCTTTTCATTGATGAAGATGAGCCCCAGAAAATAATTCCGTAATTGAGTTGAGCCTGAACATGGGAAAAACAGACGATG